>NW_017307154.1:516799-534028 GCF_000935625.1 Nanorana parkeri
TCCTCTGCACCCCATTCCACCATCATACCCGTCCTCTGCACCCCATTCCACCATCATACCCGTCCTCTGCACCCCATTCCACCATTATACCCGTCCTCCCTAACTAGTAGTCCATCACTGGAGACTTTTTTTTTTTAATCCGATTAATCGATTAATCGAACTTAATAATCGGCTAACTAATCGATTATGAAAATAATCGTTAGCTGCAGCTCTAGTGATTAGGGGAGCTGCTTGTCACCTATGTTTTGGGGCTGTGTGCCTTTCTGAAGGGTTTAATACCACTTTAAGAGGAAAGAAAATGGTAATTTAAAATGTAGACAGCATTGCTTATGATGAGATTGATGGTTATTGATACTTTTATTAAATAATAGGGACTTCAGAGCATCAAGATAAAGACCTGCAGCATTTCTGACATACTGCTATAAGACACTAGTGATTACTTTAAGTGTACTTGAGGGGAAACGAAGAATCTCAAACTAACAGTAGGACCAGGTAACTGCAGCATAATCTGTCAGCACATACCTCTTACTGACTCTGTTGCTAAGATCAAAGTGCCAATAAATGAGTTCTCTGCAAAGATAGTTAATATGAGAAGATTACAGTGCATTAGAATAGGAATTCATCCACTTGTGAAGGTCCTTACAAATTATGAAACTGGATTTAGTTAGAGAATTGACGTTGGGGTCGGCAGGCGGAACCAGTGAATATAGCGGGGAATTAGGAATCTGAAATTCTCCTATGTGTCTATTTCCAAAGACACAATTTCTCTTCACTGCAGCAGTGTCTGATGGCGTTACTATGTTATTATTTACAGAAACTTTTTTTATTGCTTCTTCAATTTTATTGACAAAGTCGATTTAAAGCCCAAAACCAGTTTCATAATTTGTAAGTACCTTTAAATATTGATGGAATGCTCGCTCTAAAATTGGAGCTTCTGTATTCCAATGCATCTTATTGCTGCAGTCTTGTAAAGTTTCCTTCAACTCAGTATACATCCCTGAATTTCGATATTTTGAGTGTTACACCCAGCACCACCATGTCCCTACCTTTCTGATTCAGCCATAATAAATTATGTGACGTCATGAATAAAACAACCTATAAGTTGCAAAATGTAGTGGAACACAAGCTCCCTAAGTAGCAGGACATCACTATTATGCTCGCTGCTACTCCAGCCAGTGTAGAAGAACGATCTTATGGAGATGGAGCAGTTACGTGACTATATCTTAGTAAGTAAAATAAAAGTGTTTTTTCTAGGAAAAGCACAAAAGCAACATATTATTTTAGGGAATACGTTGGGAGTATTTTTAAAGCTTTTAGTCTGATAAAATTCTACTTTTTGGCTCAAAGGTATGCTTTCCCAAGAGAAACATAGAAGCTGCTCTTACTGACTTCTCATCTGCTAGTTGCCTAGCTGCTATGTTCACGCTCTTTCTTCAATACTCTCAGTCACTGACCCTGAACAAGTATGCAGAAAAATGCCAGGTAACTAGCATTTTCAGAAGGCAGTGGCAGTCCTCATATTTATTGTTAAATTTTACTTTAACAATAGGCATTCCCTAGGGGACATAATAAGTATTGCTCCTGAAGTTATCTTGGGGAATGATAAGCTCATATATTTTATACAGCCCCCTCAACATTAACCTGTTTTAGGAAAGACATCTGTGTATTATAATGGCTGACCGACATATCAGTGATTTAGGTAACAAACAGTGAACCTAGAATAATGAAAATATATGTCCAGCAGAAATTATTTTAATAGTTTTGGATTGGGGGATTAGAAGCCCAGTAAGTTTTTGTTTACTGCAGGGTTCTCCTCATTCGCAGTCCCACTAACATTTTACCAGACAGGAAGCGAGGGAAACTCTACAACAGAAACACAGACAGAAATATTATTATTATTATTCAGGATTTATATAGCGCCAACAGTTTGTGCAGTGCTTTACAATATAAGGAAGACATTACAATTACAATACAATTCAAGACAAGATGGTAAGGAGGGCCCTGCCCAAGAGGGCTGATAGGGGCTGAGATGAGTCTTAAGGCATTGCCTAAAGGCAGTCAGAGTGGGAGATAGACAGACATGTTGGGGTAAAGAGTTCAAGAGGATGGGAGAGACTCTAGAGAAGTCCTAGAGGCGAGCATGGGAGGAGTTGACGAGGGAGTTGGAAAGCAGGAGGTCAGGCTTTAGATATAGCCGAAGGCAGAGTTGTGGATGGCTTTGTAAGTGGTTGGTAATATTTTGAATATTATCCTTTGGGCTATTGGAAACCAGTGAAGGGATTGGCCGAGGGGGGTTGCAGACACTGAACGGTTGGTTAGGTGGATGAGTCAAGCAGTAGCATTCATGATAGAAATATAAAAAAAGTGTTTCTTTTGGAATAGGGAAAGGCTAGAACCCCTGTCAGATTAAAATTTCTGTCTGTGTACCTGTTGTTGTGTACCTCACTTTTTGGCTCATTAATGTTGTTAGCAGGACAAAAATCACAGCAAATCTCTCTAATGAAGCTTCCGATAGTAGTAAAAGCCCAACAATAGCTCAAACCCTTAACAACTCTAACTAAACGTAGAAAAAACACACATATACTTAAGTGTTAATAACCAATCAGGAAGGATTTCATCTCAGAGGAAAAAGAATGCCACATTGAACATACAAAGGGCATGTTTCTTGTACTTTCAAACACGTTCAGCCAGTTTTTGATCACAAAAGTCCTTGAATAGAATCAAACAAATGATGACCAACAATGGAGGCAGGTTACCTTGATTTTGCAGTCTTTTTTATGATCTTTGTCATCAAATTTCCTATAGCATATCCTGCCATTAGTACCTTGCTAGCTGATCAAATGAGATAATCTGCCCCTTCTTGAACTTTGGATGACAAAGTCTTTGCATCAACTCATGTGCAGTTTTACTGTCTCCTTTTATGTCGGTCATAAACTCCACTGACATATTTTACTTCCTGTTGCTATATGGATAAAACAGTTGATTATATGCCTATACATTTATTTGAATCTGCTTTAACTGTATTGTCAGTTTCCTTTGCAAGGTATCACAATAAGTATAGTTGATATATTGTGCAAATCCTTACAGTTTCCCTGTATTATGAAACAGGCTTTCTGTAAGTCACAATCTATTGCAGTCTCTCTCTCCTCCCTAGCTCTCTCCCTATGGTACTGTCTATAGCAGTCACCAAGTATGGTTTCACCTTGCAGTACCTCTGTATGTTGGAGTCTGAATGTTAGATTCTCTCTTTTTATAGCAGTCTTATGTAATATAACAGCCTTTTTTGTTGAAACAGTGGTAGCGAATACAGGCTTTTTAGTAGGGTAGGAGTTGTTGGGCAATCCAGGTTCACAAGAATCCTTATACAGATTTAGAAGGTGAGACCAGGTGTGGCTCTCTTGGTACCACACTCACCCAGGCCTTCAGCTAAATCCTCTCCAGCATTTCATATCTCAGTAAGGCTAGAAGGCAAAAGAAAATCAGTAAGCAGGTAAGCTGTTTTACCAGATACTGGAAGGAAAATGATATGTAATAGCCAGGAAAGTGCAAGTCCAAGGTAAAAGAAGAACAGCTAAACAGGAGAAGACAGAATCCTAAATGCCAGGGGACAGCAGCCATACCTAGATAGACATACTCCAAAGCAGACAATGCCTCCGCTATCGCTTCTTAAGCAGTCAGAATCAGCTATTTATAATAGTACTACAACGTACATCCTGGTCATAACGAACGTCCACTGCAGGTTCCACAGCATCTGGGAGAGGATTATCATAGTAAACACCAGGAGCAATCACCCCTTCTTTGCAGCGGAGAGACTTCCCACCATAACTCCTGAGTTGCTACCTTCTGAATCATTATCTAAAAATGCATGTATCTGCAGTCTTACATAGTTACAGAACTTGGGCTCATGCCTATGCAGTCCAATTTGCAATGCATGTTTTTCTTTGGCTCTAAATATTTATGTAAGAATAAAGTTGCAAACTTTAGCTTAGCAGCCACTATGGATCATAACATCTCTCCAGGTTGTCTGTAATGTAAAAATGATTTTGTGTGCCTTAGTAACTGCAAATTATTTCTCAGTGTCTCAAATGATGATCTCAAAGATCCTTAACATAAGAATCTGTGACATAGCTTACTAAGCTTTAAAAATGTTAATGAGTGATTACGTCAGTAAGTGTTTTAATATAGCTGATATTTCAGAGCAAGCGGCCTCTTTGTGGGGTGGCGCTAACCTGCTGATGAGACATCAACGAGTTCTGGGTAAGATAAACCTATTACGTCTGCACAAAGACTGCTCTGGTACCATTAGTGTTGCCTAGGAACAGCTGATACTAATATAGTATAGTGAGAAGCTTTGCCAGGGATGAGACGGCATCCTGGCCGAGCTCTCTGCTCATATTGTTTTAGAGGGGCCTTTACAATTCTGATAGAGATGTACTACTGGGCAATTTTCTCTGCCCTATTATGCAACAGCATACATACCTATGTTACATATTAACATAATTATTAACATGGTGTATTTATTGATCTCTTACACTTATTTAACAAATACCTGCACAGTTCTGGCAGTACAAAACATCTCAAGCTACCACTGCTCTTAAAGGAGAACTATGGGGTCAGGGCTTTTCCCCATAGTTCTCCTTAGGGTAACGGGAGGACACAAACCAGCGTCCTCCAGTCACCCTAAGCTCAGTATACCACGAACTACACCTCGCAGCATACTGAGAGGCCGCAGGCGGAGCGGATCCCGACATCGATGTCGAGATCCGCCCAGCTGCGTGAGTGACAGCTGGCTCTTCCTATCTAGAGGCAGAGCCAGCTGTACCCGCCCCCTCCCCTGTCCGTTCCCGCCAGTCAGCGCTGGTGGATCGGAGCGGGGAGGGGGGAAAACCAGTATGTGTTCGCTCACTTCCAGATCTACTGAGCCGACCTGTGACAGTCTCATTGTCACAGGTCGGCTAGAACTATGAGGTGAGTGAAAAGCACTCACCTCATAGTTCTCCTTTAAGCTTTATATGCCTACCCTTACATGTGTGTTCCAAGAACTTATGTGCTGGATTATGGTAACTTTTTCTAAACAAATAGCAAACAAGTTTGGATCATAAGATATGTCAAGGGTCATATGTAAGCTTTGGAACAATACCCTACACAAATAGTAAAGTCAATAAAGGTTAAAGCAATTAGAGAACAATCTAAGTCAAGGACAAAACTGAGATTGTTAAAACATATAAGCTCCGATTCATCAACCTGAAAAACGGAACATGATGTTCTGGCAGGTAAAAGGAAAATAGACTGGTTTTCATTTGTTCATCTTTTTAAATGCTTAATTGTTTGTCAACATATTTTTATTTACATTTTTTATTACATCTATCAAATTTTAGAAATAGGCTTTTAATACAGAGTGCTTCCATGGCACTGCAATTTGTCAGAAATGTTTGAGATTTCTAATAAACCAGCTCAATAGTAGTAGAGGTAGGGCCCCTCCCTACCTCTACTACTGTTGAGTACCTCCTATTGTGTACCTCCTCTAAATCATTCAACTGTGTTTTTGTTCTGAATACAATACACTCAATTTATGAAGCTTTACACAAAGATCCTGACTGATAAGTGACTTAGTAGAAATGCTATAAAGCTTACCCAATTAAATCACCTGTTAGCTGTACATTGTAAAAAATAAATATGTATATGTAATATTTGATATTTACAGTACTAAAAAGAAATATTTAAAAAAGAATATTTTAAGACCTGAACATAATCAAATATGTACAGAAACACAACATATTCCCTTTAAAAAAAGGCATTGTTTTCCTGTAAGAGAGTCTTTTACTTTGCCTGTAGATGTACGCAATGCATTCCTAAAACATTAAAGATAAACTACCCACATTCTTCAAAAGGCAAATTCGAATGCCAACTGATTTAGGAGGGTGGCAGGCTCTTTAGGCATAATCCACCTGCCAGCTCCATAGAGGACTTGGTATACCATTAATTGGAATGTTCTGCTTGCATAGCTTTCCAACCTGTTGGATTGATTGGTTCCTTAGACAGCAGCCAGTGGATGGGGTCAGTGGGCTCAACAAAAATGAGATAATTAAATGATCCAGCCACTGAATAACTTTATACCGCTCTTACCTTACATGCATTACTATTGGCCAATGAAGGAGCTTATTATAGTGGTGTCCAATAAAAATGTTAGGGTGGGAGCTATTAAAATAACCCCTCTGCTGTTGGCTACTTCAGGTTTTCCAAGGTCAGCTTATTGGCTTGCTAAGAAACAGAGGCTTTATAAGGTTAAAGTAAACCTGAGAGAAGTACAGAGGCCACTATAGCTTACCTTCTTCTGAAAATGTTTGTTTGCTGGTTGTTATACTAACCCTCTAGCCTCCATACTTCCTAAATCACTGATCCTGAACTAGTAAACAGATCAGGAAAGGTAGAAGTCACAACTCCTGATCCACATATTGGTTTTTGGTCAGTGACTCAGCTAGTGCAGACGTTAGTGGGTCAGTATAACAGCCAGGCAATTAGCATTTCCAAAAGTAGAGGCTATCAGTGGCAGCCTGCCATCTCCTGACAGGTTTTCTTTAACACTTGTCTTCTTCACAAGCCACTCTGAGATATGCTGGCTGCTAGGTAAAGTTTAACAAAATGGATTCTCACAATGCTGTTGTTATAGCAATTAACCATCTTTGAGAAAACGAAGACTGACTCCCTGGGAAAGTTCTTGAAGGCATAAAATCTATGCATTTCCCCTTGTTGTATCCACCTTTAGTCATTATCTTTAATATGTTGCTTTTTATGAACTTCCTTTGTATTTCATTTTCTTTTTAATCTATTTACGAACTATAATATTTAAGGGATACATACTGTATTATGAGCAGTAAATGAACACAACAGTCAGTATGCTCTCATTAGCACAGTGGGCAGACTAGTAAAAGCTGTTTTCTGATTGATTATTGCTATTCACTGTGTTTTGTACACTGTTTCTGCTTGAGTAAATAACATGAAATACTTTTTTTTAACCACCCCTCTCCACTGTGTATTAGGAATCCTCTTGTGCCTAAACTGCCTAAACTTAGAGGTAGCATTATTGCCCTCTGCCTTCTTCACTCTTTAAAAGGCTAGTACTTGCAGGGATTGGCCAACACATGAGACTCCTTTTGCCCTACCACAGTGCAGTGGTCCTAATCGCTAGGCCTGAATGCTTTCACGTTAGGGGGGGGGGGGGGGGGGGGCGGGGGGGGGAAAAGTGTGGGGGGGGGGGGGGGGGGCGCTTGAGGAATTGTAGGATGATCTTTGCACAAAATATACACAGGAAAGTGCACATTATTTCTATTAGTGAATTAAGAGAGCAGAAGGTGCCTAGAACATAATTGAAACTGTGGTGATACATTTCATTTAATATAAGAGACTACAATTGAAAATCACTTGATGTGCTGCCATTCTTTTCTTTAGGTTACAACATAATGGTGTGACAGAATGCAGCAATTGTTTGTTAACACTGACAGTACGCATGAACATCAAAAGGGATGTTAGGAGTTCACACCTAGGCCCTAATGTCCAACCCAGAATACTGTTTTATATGTATTAGCCATTACACATGAATATTCAGTGAAGCATTATCTTTGCTATGTGCTTTGCTATGCAGCATGTGGAGTCCTTTGTAACTGATGCTACCACCCTCATTGTCCTGAATGCCACCCGCCCCCCCAAGCAGGCTCACCCTACCTCTCAGAAGAGCATTGGCATGGGAAGTTCAAACTCAAGTTATAGACTGTAGCACCATGGGTTTCTTTGTATAAATCCAGGCTTATGTAATCAATGTAAAATGGCTGACGTATCAAAGACTGATACTGAAACTGCCTAGTAACCTGTTCTAACCAAAAAGTTCTACGGGAAGAAGAAAAACTCTTGCTATATGATCAATATACACAAATGTACTGGCACTGAGTTTTTGCTTGACCCGCAGAAAAAAACCTATAAACATAAGGATAATGTAAATATGTACTATAACAGTACTATGTCTTTAAATATACAATACAAACCAGAAACAGAAGGTGAATCCAGTTGCAGAAATATTCAGATTTGCCTAAAAGTGGTCTAAACATGGCTGCACAAATCAATATCTGGTGATTGTTATATAACAATGAGAACAAAGATGTGCATTTTAAGGAGTTCTTCTAATCAATTGCAAGGACAGAGATGTAAATCCATTGAAACAATACACTCTGCATACTGAGTGTTTAATTTCTGCTTAAGATTTAGGTTACTTTTATACACAAAGCTCTGCCTAGAAATGTATCACAGATGACACCTTAGATTAAGGTAAAGAATTAGTCATTAGTCAAACTACAAGTTTTATGTGACAAATTCATTTGAATTGGATTTGAATTAACTATTGTGTACACTGTACAGTAATTCACTTTTTCCACTGGTAATAATAAGACATTCATGCTTGGCCTTTTACACAATAGGGCCTCAAATACCATTGTGCCATTTCCTAGGACCTGGACTATCTAATCGGCATTGTGCTGGGACTCTGAAAAATATATTTGTCTCAATCGTACCCAGTAGAAAAGATGTCATTTCAAATAAACTAGGTCCCAAAAATTGATCATGGTGCTGACTGCTTACCCACAGGTTTCAGTGAAATGAAATTATCTTATCAACAAAAGTAGCTCAAAGTGATTGGTTGTTTTCATTTGCAGTAACCCAAAGTATTCCAATCCAATTTCAGGTACCTCTAGACAGATATTTTGTCTATTGGCAATCTGTTCTGTCTCTCTTTAATACGCCTATATCAAGCGCAGATATGTAAATCAATTGAAACAGGTTTCTGTGAAATTAGATTACCATTAGGTTTCTGTGAAATCAGATTTTCTGTCTCATTTACTAAGGAAGCTCAAAGTGCAATGGATGTGCAGTAACCCATAGCAACCCAACTGATTTCAGGTGTCTCAAGACAGATTGGTTAAAGATTTTGGCTGCTGGCAACACCACTTTACCTGCTCTGGTCCCAGTTGGCAGCAAATAATACCAAGATCTTCCTGCCAAAGTGGTCAAGATTGGAGAGCACGCCTGGAAATCCATCCTTAAGTCCTTGTTTTATTCCTGGATCAGTGGCCTTGAAGTTCTTGAACATATCCAGGTTTTGCTGGCGGTACTCAAAGTATTGTGCCAACAAGCGAAAAGCTTCAAAGTGGTTAAACTTCCTGGCCCTCAAAAACCTCAAAATGAAGGCATCATCTGTCCTGAGGAAACCAATATCCGGCCGTGTGATAACCATGTCCCTTACCTCCTGGATATCCTGGTGCAATGTATCAGGGTTCTCATTAAGCTCCAGTCGAGCTTTCTCTAGAGTCTCAGGGGACAGGCCAGCCTGCAAGTGAGTCATGTTGACTGGGCAAGCACAATTTGCCTTATATACCTGAGAGGCCCAGATTGCAAACTATACTCAGTGGCAGTCAAACTGACGGTATATACCAACAGTCAGGATGCAGTAGCACCTTGTACAGTCTAATCAACACTAAGAATTTTATATTTGTCTACAATATTATATATTCATAACAAAACACAAGCCCCTTTTGCTGTATCCTCTGGCCCTACAAGACATGAAGATGGCCCCACGCAGCAGGGGTTAGCACTAATAATCAGGTGAACAGAGTACACTGAGCATTTTACCCATGATTTTACCACCTATATCCAAGATTACTAACACCAATCCAGGAGTACATCATTCTTGATTGTATCTGAATAAACAGCTCCTTATATCCACAGCCTGTAAGATGTTTAACAGCTGGGGTGTTTTAATGGTCTCCCAAGTCCCATGCTACTGCTGTAATCCTGGTCACAAATCCACATGCATACATCCCAAGTTCAGGGGAAAATCCTGATTAATGCGGCAACCTGCAGTAGCTGTTCCAGTAAGAGATGACCTTTATCCATCAGCAGAGAGAGACAGCATCAGCGTAGGAAAAAAAAAGAGATCAAGGAGGAGGCTGAGTCCCCTCTACATGTGGCTACTGCAGCTGATTGTGGAGCGACGATGACAGCACAGCACCTTCCCCGGTGATAAGGCAAAGGGAATTGGCCACCAATTCTCCTACTGTTATATTCACATACAGCATAAGATGATATGATGCCTGATCATCACATTTCAGCCAGAAAGTGGACAGCCTGTCTCTGCAGCTTGTGTTCTTGCCGTGCAGTGACTGTGGGTTGGACGGCAATGAGATGAGAGGCTGCCCGTCTGTTTTGTGCATTCAATCACTTCTGGTCCTGATGATGCTGGAGGGTGGGTGACGTCAGCCTTGGCTGAGCCAATACTATGCAGCTAGTATCTCTGCTTATAGCTGATGCTCATAGCCTTAGCACGGACTCCAGCTGCCTGCTTCCTCGAACAGCTCAGCAGTATGCAGCATCCTCCCTGTTCTTATCTCCCCCTCAGCATGCCACTCAATATTCTTTGTTAGCACCCTCTGTTATTTTGCACCTGCTGCCCTTTCTTTTGTGGTCCTTCTGCACAGACCCTCCTGCAATGGTCCAAGCCCTCCCCCCCGAAGGTTAGCTACATGTACAAATAGGAAGAACTATTTCCTCCCCCTGTCTCTGGAGTCTTTGTTAGTTGAACGGTTGTTTTATAAGTAAAATCAATGGAGCTGATACTTTGTGTGTTCTGAGATGTACTCAGTGAGTAAATCACAAAAGGAAACACTTTATCTTTAGACCCCATCCACACAGGGCAATAAAAAGAGTGCAGATGCGTTCGGAGCTGAACGTACCTAAAAGCATGTAATGGGTCTAGGTGCATTCCGTCTAGCTCAGTTAACAAAATATGAATTTTCTGCATCCTGGGACCATTTAGCAAGGTTTTATGCAGGTAAACGCATGTAAACGTACCTGAATGCGGCTAAACACAGGAACATCTAAACACAGGATAAAGTGATCTAGAAAGCATGAAAGTGTTTTTTACTGCCCATATAGATTCTCCTGTGTTTAACACAGGAGGTCTATGTGCATGGGGTCATGTAGAGATTATAGTAAAGCTCAACACACATGTTACAATGTGGTTGTACAATCTCCTTTTGATCTACCAACAACTATGTAATTTAAGTGCCTGCCTGATTGGATACACATTGTTTGGGAAGATTGGGTAGGACATCATTTTACATAGTTTTGCTAAATCTAAAGTTGATTGTACAATGCTTGTACGGCCAGATTGTAACGTGTATGGTGATCGTTAATAAGAATAAGATGATTTTTGTAAAGCTCACCACACATGTTACAATCTGGTTGTATGGTTTCCTTTAGATTTACCAACAACTATATAGTGCATGTGTCTGCCAGATTGGATACAAATTGGATAGATTAGGTAGTCCCCCATATTATAGTTTTATTAAATTTCAAGGCTGTTTGATTAGATTATAATGTGTGTGGTGACCTTAAAGGATAAATAAAGTCTCACTTTTTGCATATATCTACTGCTAGGAAGCAGTAGATACACTATATTGCCAAAAGTATTTGGACGCCTGCCTTTACACACCTAAATACAGTAATTTGGAGGGGTGTCCCAATACTTTTGGCAATATAATGTATATGTAAAATATAAAAAAGTTAACAAAGGGGTTAAAGCTTACCTGTGTATCCGCCACGCTCCCGTCCAAAGCTCTGAAGATTTTCGGGCAGCCACAAAGGATCATGGATCGGGCACATGCACAGTAGAGAGATCTTCGGACGGGAGAAGAGGAGAGACACAAGGTAAGGGAATGGATCAGAGACCGGCACCAGCACTGAAGGGACTCCTAAAAACTACTGGAAAGATGATCGGATCAAGAGGCATCACTTAAGGTAAGTCCTTACACCAGCATTAGCTGCCCTCGGCAGCTTTGTGAATAGACCCCATAGTATAGTTATTTATTATATGTTATATAATTATACTGCTGACTATAATTCCATCAATATACAGTCAATTTTAGATCTGCAAAAACCATGTAATATGAGGACCTACCTAATCTTTCCAATCAATTAGTATCCAATAAGGCAGGCCCTTGCTCTGCATAGTTGTTAGTAGATCTAAAGGAGATTATACAATCAGATTGTAACATGTGTGGTCAGCTTAAAGTGGGCCTTCAACATCCCCACCCACCTCCTGTCATTATGCTCCTGCCCACCCACTCTAACAATTGAATATTTTTTTATTAAATACTTTTTTAGGGAACCCTCCCCACACTTGCTGGATTCTCACCTAGGCAAGCATAATGTATTTGATGCCAGTAGCCTCCTGGTATACCCACAAATCACGCATTTCGGGAAGCCTTGGTGTACTATACGCATATTGGAAGTAATAGGTTCTCACTAAGATGACGTTAGGGTTCTATTAGACCCCTAATATCACCTATGCACTCCAGTGTAGCAAGCTCAGATCATACTTGATAAGCTTCATCTCCGCCCACAGTGGCCAGGGAATGACAGCACTGAAGTTCATTCACCTGAGGGACTGGATGTCTGCTGAGCTCCACCTGCTCTCCCCATTAACATCCACCATACCCAGAGGCATGTTCAGTTGTTAAGCCGCTGCAAGTGCAGAGTTAGCAAACTGCCGCTGAACGCTTTGCTGCAAGTCATCGCTTAGCACTGCTAACTTAGCACTCACAGTGGAAGTAAATGTGGATGCAGAGCGCTGAGTGTGACGGAGAAGGTGGGGACAGAGCACCAGCAGCCATTTTAACTGTGGGCACAACTGGCAGTGCTGGGGAAAGGTGCCTGAAACCCAATGGAGGAAATCAATTCAGTGTGGGAACCCACAATTTAATGTTTTGGTGGATGAGCACACTAAATATTTGTAGAAAAATTGTAATTATTAGTCAAAAATATTATCCACCGCCATTTTGCCAAGCACTCTGCAGCCGAAGTGTTCAGTGAAGCTGCTGCATCGATCTGAAGTGCTGCGGAACAGCTACTCAGGGCTTCGCTATGGAACTGAACACGCCTCTGGATAAATGGCAGGAAGGGGGTGGGGCTGTGTGGGGGGAAGGGGGCACATTCTGCAGAACTCCTGGAATTGGTCCAGGACCCTGGTCCCGCTTTGTATATGATGACATTGGAGAGGTCATGACTGGTCAAACATTGAGGGGTAGCAGCATTGTAGGACTGATTGTATGGCAGGGAGGAATTCTGCAGAAGTGAGGAATAAGGTATTACAGTAATAAAATAAAGTAATGCAGCTTATTCCTTGCCCTCTTGGCTAAATACGTATTTGACTCTTGCAGGGCGAAGGAGCCAATGCAAAGTGAATTTTTACAACTGAGTGGAGTTCAACTTTAAGGGTTCTCTAGCAGAGATAGCTTGTTACACATGTCCCGGATAGTTTCCTAGAGTAATTTACAAAGTATCATATACTAAAAAAAATAATTATAGATGTTTTTATTTATACAGCAACATGCAGAAAATCAGTCTAATCTCCCAGTATTGAAGATTCTCAAATATTTCTAGAATTCCTAAAATTTTTGGGTGGTAAATTACCAATATGTCTGTAGAGCCAAAGGAAGGCATTTCGCTGAAATGAGACTCCAAATAGAGCGTTTAGCTTCCACCCCGGATATAGTTAAAATATATGCAGGTAAAAACTGAATTGGACATACCATTCTCCAGGTCCTTGTGGGTTAGTCTGCTTTGTTCCAGTGTTCTTCTCTTAGGATCTTTTTACATAGAGCATTGATGTTGCTGGATTCGGGGCCGTATAACTGATATGCTACTGGTCAGTAAATAAAGCCATTCTTGCCTGACTTGGAAAGCTTTAGGGTACCCAAGATCGTAACTTACAGACCCTCCCAGTCAGATATCATAAGTAACAGGATCATTGGTGAACAATATATAGGCACAAATGTCCATCCTGAAGCTATGACATTGCCATACCTGGTACCTGCATTTGTCATGCCCTGGGTAGATCAGTGTGGGAATTATGCCTTTAGTTGGAGTGCCCCTAGTCTAAATTTAGGGGTCTATTTATAAATAGTTTGCAGGCCCTTCCCTGCCAATATCTGTGAATGTCCGTTTTTGGGCAAATGATGCCAAAATCAAATGTTCTGAATAGATTTTTTTCCTAGTTCAAATGTATTGTGTGTTGTACTAATACAATATGACCACTAGATGGAGCTGAGGAATATAGGGAATAGGTATTTGTTTTTGGAGCTAGGCTGTAGCCAACCTGAGCTACTATTATTACTATCTGAGTTCGTTGAGTTTTCCCTAAGCCCAGGTCATTGTTTGCTTCTGCCTGCTACTGCGGGATCTTTTCCAATAGATAGAGTGAGATGATACAATGTTGTAGGTTATGAATATTTATTTCACCCTGGTCAGTCACTGAGGGATTTATGTCAGTGATGTGGAGAAGGGGATACATATTTGGAAAGTCCATCTAAAAGTGCCCTTCCCTCCTTGGCTTTGCCTGGAGAGGAGGTAGTGTTAGAAGATCCTTTGCCTCCCAGGTTTGCCGGCTGGGGAGGATATATTTCCACACAGAGGTCCAGTTCATGCTTCTCTTGTCGTTGGGAAAGGAAGCTGATGAAGAGTCCCATTTAGTCAATTGCCAGTCTTGGCTTAAAGGTCCACAACTCCAAATTGGTAGTCTTAGCTTAATGGTCCACAACTAGCCTGTGAGATGGGCTGAAGATAATTAAAGGTAGTTGTCCATCTGGCCTGCTTAGTGTTCACTAGCCTGTAGCAGAGACATAAGGTCCTGAGAGTCCACTGAGATGATACTACTGCTTTAGATTGCTGTCCTGTACTCCCTGCCCTCTATGCCCCAGATGTTTGAACCAATAAAATCTGCAAAAAAGAAGAGTGACCAAGTAAAAGTCTATCTGTTGGTTGTAGGGATGCACAGATACTTTTCGCGTACCAGTGCCGATACTTGGCATTTTCATGAGAACTACCAGGGTTGCAGCGGTTGCAGCCGGGACCTGGCTCTGGCGCTCCACCACTGTCCTGAAATCATTAGTCTGTATTGTTTTAGAAAAACTGTCACATGACAATAAACAAAAATGTATCAGTACTCGTACTTGTAAGTACTCGGCAAGTACCAGTACTCGTACTCGCAAAACTGGTATCGGTGCATCCCTTTATTTATATTTATAAAAACAAAATCATACATTAAAACAGAGATGTACAAACCCAAGGAGCTCCGTATGCTCCTTACAAATGACAGCTGCCTCCTAATTTTTGAATTTTTCTCTAGTCTAGTCTTGGAGCTTAGAAGTATCGGTACATGTACTCGTACTTGTACCGAGTACTGTACTTGGTATCTGTGCAACCCTAGTTGGTTGTCATTGGTGGGTCTGTGAGTGTTTGTATGCAGCTAAAGGACAAGTCAACAGTGGAAAGGCTAGGAGGACCCACAAAATCCAGCAGCTCCTAAAACGGTAAGTGCTACATGTTGGTGTATTGTCCGGGATTCTCCAACTCTGCATCAGTGCAAGTTTAAAACTGCAGTAACCCATAGCAACCAACCGCGTGACTAAGGAATTTTGTGTTTTTTAAAATGCAAGCTATGTTTTGAACTGTCTCTAAGGACCCAGAGGACCATCACGTGTGTGGCACTTACTGTTGGAGAGAGTTTTTGGTGTTCTTTGAGTACAGGTGACCTCCAGTCCCTGCCTCTTTAACTAACAATTGCATTTTTTTCTTTGCTGGCTTCAGAAAGGCCGCCACGTGACTCTGAGTAGCCAAGAAGCTCAGGGAAGTGGAAGGAGTCACTGCACTCTGCTGCTGGAGCCATTCTATGCACTGCCTGAGAGGGTTAGTGCTACATGTATATAATGCAGAAAAGGGAAATTCTATGGATTACATTTCTCACTGTGATTTTTTTTTCCCTCTTCCCTTCGTTTGATTATTTATATCCCAAGTGAGGAAGGGGTACACTAGCTGGACCCGGAGGGGGGTTATTTTTATAGCAAATCAAATATTTTAATACTGATGTCATGTTGGTCCTCTGATCCCCAAAGCCATTTCTCTTCTCCACTTCCTGACATCAGCACCAGTGGTCCTGCATTGTGTGTGAGGATTGCCAGGGCCCGCCCACATCAGTGATGGAGAGCGGGAAGACCGCCAGGCAATATTAGCTAATATGGTTAATAAGATTCCCTAAACAATTAATCAATTCCCTAAACAATCCCAACTGGAGGTAGGGGGTAGCTCATGCCATGTCACAAGTCCTTCCTGACATATGCACCAGCTGACCAGGTTCTGCTGTCTGTACTTTTTAAAGAGATATCTTCTTCCCAGTATTACGATGGTGCATGCTTATTCGGACAGGAACTGTATACCACCTGACTCATGTCAAAGACTGCTTGTACACATACATGTATACATACAGTAGGTGCATGCATACTAAATGCATGAACAAATTAGGTATGGGGAAGGAGACACCTCTATGTGGTCCCCTGAGTGTTACCAGGACAGTGGGGTCATGTTTGAAAAGGGCATGCCTCTTTGAACTACTGAATTTTTATAATAAATGTAGAACTTGTAGAAAGGGGTAATGGTATGGGTGACATCCATAGTGCACAGCGTTCAACTGGGTTTAACAGAATCTTGACAGAATTGTAGATGTTTGATGCTTCAATAACTTTTGTTGTTAAGTCGCACACAAGGCATTGTTCTATGTTAAGGGTTTCGAGTCTCAATTTGCCTTGCTATAAGTTTTGGAGAGAAAGTCTGGCATGAGTAATGCAAATATTTCACACCTCAAAGTCAACTGTATCCAAAATAAACATGATTGTGCTAAGATTTAACATGTTCATCATCATCATCATCATCATCATCATCCATAGTCAGGATGACCATTAGAAATAATGGTGCCTCATACCGACCAAGTGGCAGAGCCTTCTTCCCTTCCAAACCCCCCTCTCTGGTCAACCAGAATTAGGCAGCACGTGCAGTGGAAGTGGATGTAACAAAATTTTGCTAACAGTGGAAGGGGTTTGAACTTACATACAGAGTGCAGGTATCACAGGTATATAATGTACAGATTACAGGGGAATTTTTGTACATTACATTGTTGGAGTCAGGAGTGGATAACACACGGAGTGCAGGGGTCACGGGTAAGTAACACAGAGTAGAGAGGTTTAAAATTAAACACACATATATCTGCATTGTAGGAATCATAAAACTGACAGTCCCTCTATAAAATTGCCAGCCAGGCACTAAGGACCTGTCATTACAGTCAGCACCCTTCTA
>NW_017307154.1:534038-563061 GCF_000935625.1 Nanorana parkeri
TGATGCCCCCCCCCCCCCCACTACTGCCTTTCCAGTCTGCAGGGACCTGCTCTGCAGCACATGTCACTATGGGCCAACCAGATCCTAGAGTTGCCACTTCAACACAGACGTTGGCTGGATGAGACCTCGCTCAAAAAGCTTACCGGTTGGCACTGGCCACCAGCTCCCTTGGCACTGTGGTCCAGCCATATTGACGACTGGCGCTCTGATGTTTAGGCATAGTTAGGAGCCAGTATCATTGTGGGGTTATGCTGCTGGCTGAGAGAGCAGGACAGAGGTGAAATGGAGACAATCTTCTTGAGCACAGCGGTGCACTGTGCTGTGAGATATGGTTAATGCAGAGAGTTCGGATGTGGGAAGGCTGTGTGGGCCAACCACAGGCAGCCCCTGCCAAGCCCTCCTTCTGACCCGATGGGGTCCAGAACGGTAGGGCTGGCTGTATCCCCCTATCAATGACACTGTCCTTAGTTTATCTCAGTCTTCCTTTTGGCTGTGAGTAGACTCCAGGTTATATTGGGATATTCCAAGAAATGTTTAAGGCAGATATGAGATATAGGGGTTGATTTACTAACCTTATAAACACGCCACGAACAAGTATACACCTCTGTAGTGTGTTCCCTCCCAGCATGATCTATTGGTGGAATCTAGACACCTTTGTAGTGTGTACACACCCAGCAGGTGTGTTGTGCAAAGCCCTGCATGAATTGCAAGGTGATGTTGTGTAAATTAGCTCTACATTGTGTTGCTTGCGTTGATGAATGCAGGAATGTAAATGCATGAGCTAACCATTTTTGTCTAAACTGTGAAGCAGCATTATATATGCATCATGTGCATGATTTTTCCATATACAGGTGAAACTCGAATAATTAGAATATCGTGCAAAAGTAATGGCAGTAATTGCTGCAAAAGGGGCCCAAACCAAGTATTTGTAAAATTTGTACATATGCATGTTTGTACTTTTCAGAGGTCCGATATTGTTCTATGTACAATCCTTGTTTTATTGATTGCATGTAATATTCTCATTTTCTGAGATTGTGGATTTGGGGTTCTTGGGGTTTTCATGAGCTGTAAGCCATAATCATCACAATTATGACAAATCACGGCTTGAACTATCTTGCTTTGCATGTAATGAGTCTATCTCATATATTAGTTTCACCTTTTAAGTTGCATTAGTGAAATAAATGAACTTTGCACGATATTCTAATTATTCGAGTTTCACATGTATGGCATTAGTGGAAATATGCTTTTAGAGACTTTTTGGTTGATAAATACGTTTTGCTGTGTAAAAATCACACACACCTAGTGCGTGCGTGTGTTGAGGTCAGTTAATCACCCCCATAGTCTCTACAACAAATCCCAGGTATGTCTTCCAATATCCCTTTAGTTGTATGTGTACAGCCCTTCGGTAAGAGCCTTTTATATTAACCTCTTGCCGTCCGCCCGTAGTAGAAAAACGGAAATTTCTACTCCAATATATCCCTAAATCAATGTGTCATCCTCTATCTACCAATACCATATGTTCATACACATGAGAATATCGTTGTAGATTAATCTGTAAATTGCAAACCTTGACCTAAAACTCAGGTCAGCCATTCCAACAACTGGCCAGTACAAATGCAGTTCTAATCCAATCTATATGTTTCTTTTTTTGTTTTTTCATTACTCATAAAAAGAATGAAGAGATACTAGAACATCTCTGGAGATGATAGTAGTTTCTCATACATTTCAGTGCAATATTTTTAATGACCTAAGATTTGGAAGTGCTAACCTTTGGGAGCAGCATTTTTACGACCTAAGATTTAAACCTTCACCATTGTCACATGTGGCTTGCTTTTCGGTGAATGGCTGAAATGAGATTAAGGCCTGGGCGTTTTGTAGCGCGTTCCTACGCTCTGCAAAAAGCTCAAACACCGAAATCCCATTATTTCCTATGGGTATGGTACCCACCTGGGCGTATTACAGGCCGTATGAACACGCTACAAAACGCCCTACGCCCAAAGAAGTACAGGAGCTTTTTTGGGGCGTATTTGCCGCACGTATCCTTTGGGATACAGCCAGGTAGCCCTAGAAAACGCGCGTTTGTCGCACATTTTTTTTTTACCGCAAATCGCTGTAAAAACGCGCATATTCGATATGCCTAGGTGTGAAAATTCAGCCTTAGAGTTTACAAGCACCAAACTACAATACAGTTCAAAAAACAACAGAGGGTTCGAGCCCACTCTGCTAAAACATACTTTTTTTCTTTGTCCACAAATGTTTTTCATTGAAACATTCAAGTTTTTGAATTTCAGTAGGAGCTATTATCTTTTTATATTAACCAGATGAGAGACTTGTGATGATTCATCCAACAGAAAAATAAAGATTGTTTTTTATTTGTAATAAGCCTACGAGAACTCAAATGACATGTAATGGAATGGGGAAAAAAAAGATGTGAAGGAGAAAGAAATGTTGCTTTATTTTTATATACAAAGTGTAAAGCGAATGCAAGGCAGAGAAGCAGTTATGATTGGACACCCTAACCTTGTGGACTTTTTCACAAAGCAAATATGGCAACCACACAAATCAATTTGTAACTAACTTTAAAGTAAGGTGCACATGGCAGGGCTTTCCAATATATAAACACAAGCATTTCCCAACTAGAACTGTCACAACTTGAGTTAAAAAGAGATGTATTAGTTGCACAACGTTTGCAAAATATGTGAAAGCCACACTGCTGTGTCAAGGATATACACTGAGTGGCCAGATTATTATGACCACCCCATCAGTACTTCGTTGGGCCACGAGATGACTCCACAAGATGACTTCGTTGGGCCGCCTCGTGACTCCACGAGATGTTGAAAGGTGATGCGAGGAATCTGACACTGCACTGTTGCCCTTCTGTTGTCTTGTACCAGTCTTGCCACTCTCCGTTCTGCCCTAACATTGACAAGTCGCTGACGGCCACAATTCGCACGTTCAGACCCAGATTTTCGGCTGACAGTCCAGTCTTTAAACACTTTAACAACAGCTGCTCTCGAACATTTAACAAATTCTGCTGTTTTGCTGATACTCGCTCCACTGCTCCGAGCGCCAACAACCATCCCACGTTCAAAGGCTGTTAAATCGCGTTGTTTACCCATATCTTCAGAAAAAAATCACTTCTACTGTAGTGGTAAAGAACCTGCTTCCCTATTTATAATGGTCTGGCCCTCTAGCAACTTCAGCGTGAAATCATAGCTAAAAAGCTTTTAACCAGTTGACATCCGCGGTGTTAAACCCCCTTCCCATCCAGGCCATTAAGTCCCCGTTCTCATTGAGCGCATTTCCTCTTGAAAATCAGGCATATTGCAGCGCGATATCGCAAAATCTCGCTTGTCCAATAATTTTCAATGGAGCTGTTCAATTCTACAGCTCAATGTTGCCTGTAGCTCATCACTTGTGCAGGACCCTTTTTTGCACGGATGTCGCGCGATTATGCTCTATTTGCATCCAGCCCAATAGTGAAGGTAGTGCGATCGTTGCCAGAAAAGTCGCGCTATATCAATCGCGATGAAATCTGCTTGAGTTACATGTCGCTCAGTGTGAATTGGACATCAGTGATTAAATCGGCATTTAAAATAGCTTTAAAAAAAATGTTTTACTTTAATATCACTTGAAGCTAGTTGTGGAGGAAAGTCATATTTATAGGTATACTGCCAAGCCAAGTCAAGGATGAATGTTCAGACATTCTTTAGGTTAATTGTGTTTGAAGCCAGGAAAGGGAGTAAAGCGACATTTTCAGGAACAGTGAATGGGAGAAATGCAGAAGAGAAAAAATTATGAAAACAAAATCCGTATATAGGTGTATTGATATTTATATTTTGCTGTACTCACCATTATGCAAAAATATTGGTTATGCAGAACCACAAATACAAATTTATAGCATCTATATAATTAGAACATGTTCTGGAAAACTATGCATCACTTCTAGAATTTGACCTTGCAAGGAAATAGCATATATCTGTGTCTTCAAAATATTAAAAATAAATACTATCCCTGCCTACTTGCTTGATCGGAAAATTAAGAAAAACAGGTACATTTCAGGCTCTGTGCTTCTCTGGTTATAAGGAAATAGCGATGCTATTTTAAGTCTTAATATCTACAGAGATGTTATTGTCAACAAGAATTACAAGTTTAGTGAATCGCTTTCACACATTGATGGTTTCAAGGTAACGAACATGAGTTATAATAAATGAATCTAGTCTACCATAGTGTGAAAACGTAGCTTTTATATCCTGAAGTAAAAAAACAAAACAGTTTTGCCTTCAAATATTTAACAAACTGTTGTTTTCAAGTGAAACATTGCATGTCATCTAATAGGAAAAAAATGTTTCCATAGCAACTGTTTCTGCAGATCCTTCTTCTCTTAGCAAGAATTCATGTGTTCATCCTAACAGTGAACTGGGCTGTTTGCATGACTGTGAAGGTTCAAGACTAGGAACTATTGCTAAAATGTTCTTGAGTTTTCCACAAAATATTTTCATCGCCTACTACTTATATGAAATTCTTTGAAAGGACTTTCATTTTCTAAACGTTACTATTTTAAAACAAGCCTGTGCCTTGGCTTTGCAGCCAGTCCCTGCAGCAGCATATACTTACCCTCCCTTTGAACGTCTAACCCTTGCCACATGTGCTGGAAGACGACTTCGGTTGTGAGCTGACTTGGTTGTGCTGTGGCTTCTGATAGTCCTGTGAAGGGAATACGCATGTGTCACTTTTCTCTTGTGAGTACATTACCATTTTTTAAAAGTAAATCCTTCACATGGAGTGGGTGCTCTCCATTCTTGTCATTCTTTTACGTCTAACCCACTTTTACAGCCAAATTGTAATAAGGCCTATTTTATATTTGTTACATGTTCACATTCACATAGCATAACTTTTTTTTTTAAATATTTAAAAATGATTGCTTTTCAAAATGCTCTTTCTGAAAACTCTCAGAGAGAGGCTGACACTATTCTTCCTTCTGGAGGGTGGCTACTTTTGTTCTACAATGGTCCCTGTGTATGTTGTAAAGTAGTCACTGCTCCAAGCTCTCTCCCGTGATAGACTACAATATCTGTACAAATTGGTAAACTAAATGTGAGATTGTAGTCCCTCACAGGAGTGAGCTTGTAGCTGTGCCTACTTTACAACACACACAGGGATCATGGGGAATAAAATTAGCCACCCTCCAGAAGGAAGGACAGTGTCAGCATGAATTCAGAGATGATTTTAGGATCTACAGCTGAGTAATACACAAAGAAGGAACTTTTTTTGTTAAGTTAAGGTATTTGAATGTGTTTTTAAAGCGACACTAAACTCAGAAATGAAATAATAAAAATAACTTACATTATATAAATCAGAAATGACTGTGCACCTTTTTTTGTGTTTTGTTCAGCTCTAAAAGCTCCAAAATCCATTTCTATTTTTCTCCAGCCACAACTTCCTGCCATAGGGTGGCTTCTTTTCTTCTCCTCTGTGCTGGTTCATGTGAAGGACTACAACATGCTGAGGGCGTGTCTTCTCAGTCTCCGGCCACAACTCCTCCCCTCTAGACTCTGCAAAGAGCTGGCATCTCTTCAGCTCTCCCACATTAATAAATGAGCTTCGAGCTGAGGGTTTTGGGTCGCTTTAGGTTTTTAGCTCCTGAGTTTAGTGTTACTTTAATTGTTAACTAGATGTGCAGGACTGTCTGTCCTAACAAAGGGTTAAAGATCAAGAACATTATATGTTAATACACTGTCTCTCATTCTTATTCCTACAGTCTGTCCCTTATCTCCAGATTGCCATCTATTCAATGCAATAGAAGCTGGCCTTAGAGTACTTTGTAAATCCTGCTCCAAAGAAACAACTAAAAAGGTAAGAAATATATTTTACAAATTATTTTTAGGTGTACTGCATAAATGAGAACTCATAATAAACGTATAGCAGGGGTTTCACAAATTTGACTGCAAAGATGGAAATACCCTTTAACTGCTTCCCGTCCACCAGGCGTTCATAAAAAGCCAGACGGGAGTCCTCTAGATGTGTGTGGGCATCTTAAAAAGTCCTTTGTGCCTGCGTCTGCTCTTGCGCGCCACCTAGATCGCAGGAGCGGGAAACTGTCAAAATTTGAAACAGCCATTGATGGCTGTTTACATACAATGGCTGTTTACATACAATCGGTCCGGCGTTTGTATATGGTACCTTTGCATGTCCCCCGCTCCTCCTTCACTGCAGCCGTTGCTGCGATATCGGGCTCTGTGTGGGCCCAGGACCATCATTGTGGCTCTGTAGAGGGAGATCAGTACATGATGCTATGGCAACTTTGCAAGCATACAGTTAGGTGATTTGCATCACCAATCAGCTCATGTCTGGTTGGACAGAAGCTAAACTAAGGAAAAAAATGTTTTCAAGGTATCAGTGACTTGTTGATATTTTGTTTAGTAAGGAGCAGGAATTGTTTGCCAGGAGTGATGCGTGCATTATGCTGTATAGTATTTACAGACATCCCAACCTGCAAAACCTCATTTCAGGGAGGTGCCCTTTCTGTACTTGTATACGGATACTGCACTAGAAAAAAGAAAAGTACTTGCTTGTCACCAAAGGGCCACTCCCTCACTGCCCGAATGTGTGAAGCATCACTTAACAATGCCTTACTTATCTGGCTATTGGCCAACAAAGGAGTAACATCATGGAAATTACTGAACATGCCTCCGTCCTGTATAGTGATTCTGTCACTGACTAGTTGTTGCCAGAGACAGTCACAAGTGTGACAGGACCCTAGCCGGAAACCTAGGTAGTGAGTTATATTCAAGACAAATTCATACTTTAACATATATTCTATAATCATTTTGATGCCTTTTGTTAATAGCAATGGCAGGAGAAAAACCATTATTTTCAATAAGTAAGCCTGAGTTTTTTTTTGTGACCTAGTGGCCCTACATTCTTTGGTAAGGTAGGAGTGTATGCCCAAGCTAATTATGGGCAAGCCAAACTATCAGAGTTTTTGTGGACATATCGCTCAAGATAAAGAATGCTCAGTTGGTTGGCACTATAGCATTGAGCTGTTCTGATACATGGGCAAATATGGCAATATGCATAAGTAACTTGGGAAATTATTTTAAAAGTGAACTTTTAAAGTAACAGCTCAGGAGTTGAATCTTAAAAAAACAATCAAGGACCCCAACTATTAACAAAAATGTATCTTATTTGTGTATCACTCGGCTGTAGATCCTGGTGCTGACATGGTCCTTCCTTCTGTAGGGTGGCTACTTTTGTTCCCCACGTGTTGAAAAGTAGTCCCTGTGTTGAAAAGTAGTCACCGTTCTAAGCTTTCTTCCGTGATAGACTACAATCTCATGTTCTGTTTACTAATTTGTATTGATGTTGTAGTCCATTAAAGACACAGTATATGGATGTGAGGATACTGAGAAAGATGCCAGTGCTGCAGTGGAGGAGGAGACAGGCTGGAGGGAGCACTGTGACAGCTGGCCGGCTCGGAGCTTCTGTCCAACCAGATGAGCTGATTGATGTAAATCGCCTAACGAGTTGCCATAGCGTGCCTGGAGAATGTTTGAAGAAACCAAATATTTGCATCCCAGAAGGATAGCGATTTTCAAAAATGATCACAAGAGTGTGAGCTTGTGTTTCTACATTCAGAAAGTGTATTAGTGGAATAGCAAATAAAGGCAGCACAGTTGATAGTAACTGAAGTGCTGAAAACCTTATTTACCTTAATCCGTCTAAGAAAAATGCAGGCAGGCATAGCAAAAGCAGATACAGGTAGCCATCTGACAGTTCCGGCATATTCTAAGAAAGTGGCTGAAACATGAAAGAAATATTTCGGCAAGAGATTTATCAGAAAACTTTCTCAGGCTCAAAGATGTGCGCCTTCTTCTGCACGCAACCCTGTGCTAAAGGTAATGGGCATTGGTGCACAGGTGTGTACGCACTAGAGTTCACGCTAGCAAATGACGTGGAGGCACACGCACTTTAATGCACTGGAGCATGCTCATTAGGGGGGCACGCTCTGCCTATTTAAACAGTCATAAACTATGAGCAAGTTGTTGAGTGGTCGTCAACTAGTTCCTGTGTTTTTCTGAACTTGTTTCTGTGCTTCTGCTTACCTGTGTATGATCCTGGCTTTTGTTCCTTGATCTTGCTTCGGATTTATGTTTTGATACCTCGAGATTCTGCTTACCTGAGTATGACACTGGCTACAATGCTGAAAATGCTTCTGGCTATCGACTTAGTTCTTCATACCCCTGCTGCACTGGGACACCGCACCCAGCTAGTGTTCATTGACTAAAATGCCCCTTTTACATTGGTGATGAGTATAAATGCCCCCTTACATTGGTGGTCAGTGGAGAAATGCCCTCTTACATCTATAGTCAGGGAAGTGTCCTTGGTGGCCAGTGGAGAAGTGCCCCTTACATTGGTGGTCAGTGGTGAAGTGCCTTCTTATAATGGTGGCCAGTGGAGAATGTCCCCATTACAATGGTTGTCAGCAGAAAATGGTCCCCTTACTTTGGTCAGTGAAGGGCTTCCTTCATTGATGGTCATTTTAAATGCTGATGGTTAATAAAAATGATTTCCTTACATTTGTGGTCAATGTAAACACACTTTTTCAATTGGTGGCCAATTAAGGAGAACTCCCTTACGTTGGGGGTCAATGGAAAATGAGCCACCTTACAGTGGTGGCTAGTGGAGGAGTGCCCCATATTAACTGGAGAAGTGACCCTTTATATTGGTGGCCAGTGGAAAAGGTATTGTTAGTCATTGAAGAACTGCCCTTACATTGATGGTTAGTGAAAGACTCCCTTACGTGATCACTGAAGGGTCTCTTTACACTGATGGTCAGGGGCAAATGATTCTTTAACATGGGTGGTAAGTGTAAAAGGGCCCCCTTGCACTAGTGGTTAGTGGGTAAATGTCCTTTACACTGGTGGTCATTGAAGGGCTCCTGGACACTGGTGGTATGTGAAGGGCCCTGTGATGATGACATTCTCAGCCTCACTTTGCTCAGAGATTTTCCAGCTTACAGGACAACAACCTAAGCACCAGCAGACTTCTTGCAATGCATGTTAATGAGGGGAAACTCATTCTGTCCCCACTTTTTATTAGGGACAGACTCACTTTGAAATTGTTCAGAGTATCTTGCAATTTGCACAAAGGCCTGCTCCAAAGAAAACCTCTTGAATGTAAGCATTTAAAAAATATATATTTTAGATATACTGTGTGAATGTGGAAATACATTATAAGCTGGGCTATTCTGTGTTACCTCCCATGAATGCCTAGTAAAGACATGAAATTTAGATCTGACATTTTTTGTTATTGACTTGCTGATTTTGGAGAAATGAGGGTGTTACTATGTTCAGTATGGCTTATTGATTCTGTCTACTCAGATTAAGGTTTGTAAGACCTCATTATTGTCATAGCCCCCCTTAGATTTGTGGTTAGGGAAGAATGCTCCCTTAAAATGGTGATCATTTAAAAGCCCTTTTTCATTGGTGGTCAGTGGAAAAAGGTCCCCTGGGATCGCAGAATTTTGCTTGTTTGGCTGAGACGAACTTCTGCAGGAAAGTGAAACATTTAGCAGCAATATTACTACCACTGCTAAATGTGACAGCTTCTCCTCAAGCTAGTTGTTAGAGAGCCAGCAGCCGCTCAGTCATCTGTTCCCAGACCATTCAGCTGTCAGTCAGGAATTCTGTTTAACAGCTGAGTATAAACAACTTAAAACAAAATGATGTTGGGTTCCCCCAATTCCGTACCAGGCCCTTTGGGGGCAAGCCAGGAAAGGGGGAACAAGCTTGTCCCCCCTCCTAAACCTTACCAGACCACTCGCCCTCAACATTGGGGGCGGATGCCTTGCCAGTGCCAGAGGGTACCTCCCTGACAAAGCATCTTGTCCCTTACTTGCTATCTGGGTTGTTGTTGAGGACCAATGCTTCTTTCCCACAAGTTTGGCCCAGTGGTTGTGGGGGTCTGCGAGCAGGGAACTAATCAGAGTCTGGAAGCCCCCTTCAAGTACCAATACTCATTCACAAAAAAAAGGTGTAAATAACAAGATGCGCAAATTTTGTTAGGTCTTTTATTGGAAAAAAATCAATCAATCAATCACATCATCCAGCTATGCAGATCCTTGCCAATCACTGTGAACGACACCTGCTGACTGTGAAAGGAAACAACCCGCCGACCGTGTGTCATGACCGCACCCGACAGGAGACTAGCACTGAATAACAGCTTCGGTCCCTGGAGCCCCCCCATACACTTTGTTGGTCAATCCTTTGCCTATTAGCCTAGAAAATATCTATTAGTTATTCATAAGATTCAGCTCAATTGGGGTTTGGACTTGGCGCCTAAGCTTAAGTGATGTTTGCCGAACCCACCCTGAACTGAAGCCAGGTATGTTCGGTTCATCACAAGTAGTCGGCAGAGAAGTACTCCTTACATTGTTGGTGACTAACAGAGTTATTCACAAAATAGTGAAGGGTTTGGAGAAGGTAGGAAAAGTGAACACTCTAAGCCAAAATAGCTGATTTTGAAAAATTCTCCAATTCAGCTCACTTTCCAGTTCAGCTCTGTTGTCCTAGATTGTTCACTTCTCCTGCCTTCTCCAAACTCTTCACCCTTTTGTGAATAACCTTGTAAGTAACTGCGCTCTTACACTGGTGGTCAGTGAAATGTCTCCTTACATTGGTGATGAGGGTCATTTACCAAGAATGCTAAATGCACCTTTTTATGCATTTTGGTGCATTAAAAATCCCACTCAAATGAAAAGGTTGCCTTATCCCAAAGCATGTCAACATGTGAAATAATGCACGTTAATTCACGTGCTAATTCAGCACAACAGTGTGAATGGGGTCTACGTTAAAGGTTCCCATCACAAGGCCAGCAAGGGAATGCAGAAAATATACAGTATATTTACGTTCTTAGGCTCCTCAGGTATTGAAAACAGCATTGTGTATATTAAAAGGATGGACCTGTATCTTTATTAAACCTTACCTTACTATAAAAAGGTAAATGTAAGATACACATTATGAGATTCTAAAATAAGAAAAATATCAATTTACATTAAAAGCTTTAATCCAGATGTTGGTAATCACTATATGGTTTCTCATATGTAATGTTAATTTATGAATCTTATTGTACACTATTTATACTTTCTAAAAACATTATCAAAATATTGTATATTTAAATATTTGCTTAACCCTCATCTGCTATGACCTCAAAAATCTGCAAAAAGTAAAATATAGTTTATTGTTACAAAACTCAATAATACATGTTTTGTTGCATTTCCTAATAAAAATGAAATAAATTTTGTTCTATACAGCGTTGCACTTTAATATGTCTTTCTGTCCCATTTTTGCTTTTTATTCAGCTAGCAAATGCAATCTAATTTACAACAGGCTGATATAAAATAGAGCTCCTACATGCTCCTCTCAATGAAATACAGTAACATACAAGATATTTCTCTCCCTTGCTTTGACTGCTGGCATTATTATTATGTATCATGTAGTTTTAAAAGGACATTACTCATCAAAGGACAAGGCAATCAGAAAAGACCAAGAGACTTTGCTCACTTAGACAAATACTGTATTCCAGAACTGTTTCTTTTTTCAAAATTAGTGCCATTTGTAAGTGTCAAAAAACATACTTTTTAAAACACAAGCATATCCTGGAACAACAAAAGGTATATAACGCCATGAGTAATAAAAAAATCAGTTTATTTTTTGAACAGCTTCATAAATTCACTTGCATACCAACAGTTGTATCAAATGTGGTTTATGACTGCCAGGAGTGTTTTGAGACTGATGTTACATAGGGGGTTATTCACTAAGCTGCCAAAGGCACCTGAATCAATAACTGTGCTGAACAGAACTGAGCCGAAGCCTGTTCGCCCATTCACAACAGTCCTGTAGGCTATTTTTAGCCATACATTGGCTGCATTTGGCTCACTTCACCTCCTTCGGTTCAGCCGACCAGCCTCAGCAGGTTGGCCGAACCGAAGGGAAGAACCCGTTCACCTCAGCCGATGCTACATCTGGATCGGCTGAGGTGAGCATTCAGCAGTTCAGCCTCTGCTGTTCAACCTTATTCTCATAGGGGCCGAACAGCAGAGCCGAATAAATAGCCGAATGCTGTCAAACAGCATACGGATCGGTCATTCTTTTTGCTACCTCTGAGGTAGAATGAAAACTGACAATATAAACCAAAAAAAAACAAAACAGCGTGGGGTCCCCTGACAGTTCATACCCTTTAGATCTGGTAGGAATGTTAGGAGGGACCCCCGATGTAAAAAAAATAAAAATGCATGGGGTTCCCCCAAAAAGTCATACAAGATCCCAGTGCATTGCCAACAACCCCAAAACCCAAAAATCGAGAGAAAAAAAATGTGGGGTCGCCCCTAAAATTCCAAACCAGACCCTTAATCTGAGCACTGGCCTGGCAGGGCAGCAAAGGTAGGGACAAGCAAGCAGCCCCCCTTCCTGCACCACATCGGGGGCCCCTGAAAAAGCACCTTGCCCCCATGCCGATGAGGACAAGGCTCCTTCCCCACAACCCTGGCCCGGCGGTTGTGGGGGTCTGCGGCCAGGGGGTCTTATCTGCATCTGGGTACCCACTTTCATAAAGGGGGCACCCAGATGCCGCCCCCTCCTTGTAAATGACTAAGAGGTAGTTGTTACCCCTACTCATTCACCAAAGGGTTAAGTAAAATTTAAATAAACACACAACATCTTAGGAAAAATCCTCTAATTTTAAAAAAACCCACAAACACAGTTTTTGACAATTCCTTTATTATAAAAAAATAATCCAATGCTACAATCCATGGTCAATCACATGATCCAGTGATGTAATTCAGCATCAATCACAATGAATGACGTCTGCTGACTCGCTGAAATAGAAAAAAGTCACGACGCCCGCGCACCCACCTGCTCCCGACAAACTCCCACTGCTAAATGACATTTAACGTCGGTGAGCTGTGATGGCATGAAAACAAATGAGCAGAGCCAGTCATGACATCACGGCACTCGCTCTGCCCATCTGTTTATATTAGAAAGCAGAGCTGTTAAATGTTTAATTTAGCCGCAGGTGTTCGCCAGGAGCAGACGGGTGCGCGGGCATCGGGACTTTTTTATTTTGGCAAGTCTGTGGGTGTCGTTCATCGTGATTGATGCGGGATTAAATCGCTGAACGATGTGATTGACCATGGATTACAGTGTTGAATGACCTTTTTTTTTGACAAAGGAATTGTCAAAATGCCCAAATATGCTCCTAGGTGTCACTTGCTGTAGTCAAGTGTGTAACTTACAGAAATGTGTACATAGTGTAAAACTAACACAGGTAAACACACAAGACAGCTTGCAAAGTGCAGCAGTCAGAAGAATTGAACTTACTGCGTCTTACATTGGTGGTCAGTAAATGGTAAATTCCCCATTTACATTGGTATTCAAAGTAAAGGATATTTCTTACATTGGTGGTAAGTAAGAGGAAGAGTGTTTTAGCATGGTGGTTAGGAGAAAGAACGATGATTACATTGGGGCTCCACAAAGTGATGTCATGGAAGAAAATATGAGTAGAAATATAGACACCGGCACTCCAATAACAAGTCAGATATGTCTATTTATTGACGTATATATATAGCGGGGGTGATACATGCTACGCTGCATATACGTCAATAAATAGACATATTTGACTTGCTATTGTAGTGCCAAAGTCTATATTTCTACGTGTGATTGTGACTGTTTCCATCCGTCGACAGCCGCAGCACCCATTCTACTACTTTGTAAACAACGTTTTTTAAGTGCAATGGGTTTATTGACTGAATACGGAAGAAAATATGCACTCTTAAATTGGTTGTCAGTGGGAGGAAGAATGCCGTAGCACTTTAACAGTCCCAGCAGTGAAAATGCATCAACACTGATCGTCAATGGGAGTAAGAAAGCTACAACAGCAGTTACTTACCTGACAAGAGGCTCAGTTTACCACACTATTAGTTCTGGCTTTACAAAGTGATGTCAGCACAGTAAGTATGTGGGCACTATTACAGGAGACTCAGGGCAGGTGATGCCCTGGGGCCTAGTATATGCCCCTGGCACTGCACTACATAAATTAGGACACTTCAGCGGGCCACTCTATTGAGTAATTCACTCGGCTGCCTTCGAAGTGGTGAGCTGAATGCTGTTTGGCTATATACTGAAGACCTGTACGGCTGATTTCAGCCGTACATCAGCTGAAATCAGTCGTGCATCGGCTGGCTTCGGCTCCCTTCGGTTTGGCTGAACATGTTAAGCATGTTTGGCTGAGCCGAAGTGGAGAACACATTCAACTCAGCAGATCCGCGAGTCATGTTGGTCAGGTGATCGGGTGACGAGAGGGGGCGTGTCCGGAGTCTAATGGCGGCTGAGAGCGTCTGATGTGAGCAGCAACACGCCACCCGCCCACTTACGGCCTGCATATACCGGGACTGACCCACAGACGACTCGTGAACGAAAAGTGAGCGGCGATTTTTCGGTGATTGTTCGGCGGCACCCATCTGTCGAGATGAACCGAAAGAAGACAGGGAAACAGGGTGCACCGGAAGTCCCAACGATGAGTCCTTTGCAGCGTTACATGACGGCTGTGACTATGAACAGAATGCAGGGATCGGCGGCTCGTGCAAGTCTCTCTCCCAGGCAATCCCCACATCAGAGATCACTGGATTCTTCAGTTCCTGGACAGGAACAGGGGGGTGAGTTAGAACACTCTATATTATTACCTATAGAAGAAATGGTGAAAACTCTCCCTACCAAAAACGAACTCTCTGATATGTTTGCTCACTTGGAACAATCACTGAAATCTGATATTGAAGCATTAAAAAGTGAGATGAAACAATTGCTAAATAGAGTGGAAGAAGGGGAGATAAGGTTGGACTCCCACTCAGAGGCAATTAGGGCCCTTCAGGCGAAGATGTATTCCATAACTAAGGCTCAAAGGGATGCCTCCTATCGCCTAGAAGATCAGGAAAACAGGGGCCGCAGGAACAATATGAGGATCCGGGGTCTGCCTGAGACCATAACTGACGCGGAACTGATGGAGACATTAAGGAGTATGTTTAATAAAGTAATGGGACAAACACCACCTACCCTAATTAAGTTCGACCTCATACACCGGGTACCCCGCCCACGCAATATGGAACCTGAGGTCCCACGGGATGTAATATGCCGTTTCCATCATCATATAGATAAAGAGAATATAATGCGGAAACTAAGGTTGCAACCACCGATGGAATTTGAGGGAATACGGATACAGATTTTCCCGGACTTGGCCCGAGAGACTCTAGCACGCCGCAGGGCATTGCGTCCACTTTTGGACATCCTTCAAACAGCGAGTATCCCTTACAGATGGGGGTTCCCGTCCTGCCTAATTGCACGTAAAAATGGGAGGACAATGGTGCTCCGGTTTCCGGGAGAACTTCAGCATTTTTGCGAAAGCCTATCCATCGCTGTTCCCCGATTACCGGACTGGCAAGAAGTAATAGTGGACGGGGATCCATTGCTGAATAGTGACTGGATGCTAGTGGGGGACAATATACAACAGAAAGGCCGAGTGAATGAAAAGTCCCTATCTTCAAACAGGGCCCGATTAGCACAGACACTGAGATCTGGATCCCAAGTGTCTCTGAAGATTTAGAATATTCACTAGAAGGGATAGGGATGGTGGTGATTAGAGGATATGGGCAGGTAAATAGGACCTAGAAATATGGGGGCCCATATTAGATTGAAATGATTGTATTACTCTTCTTTTCCTTAAATTGTCTACTTGTAAAGATCGCCCTGTCATTAATGTAAGAAATCTGGGTCACCTGGACCCCCACCAATTTACTGATGTAAAGTGAGGGGTGTAATAGAATAAATGTGGGCAGGCTGTACGGGCATGTGGTGGCGTGAACCTCCCTCTTCCAAATTTGAGGAAGGAGGGAGAGATAGAGGGCGGCCAGATGGCTCAGACACGCTCCCCATGACCTGCGATAAGAGCTTTAGAGAGCTAGCACGAGTCCAGTAGTAGGATTCAGGTAATGGTTACAAGTATGGTAACCCCTATCGTTATGATATGTGTTGTGTTACATGTTGTTTAGATTGCCCTTTAATAAGGGTTAATTTTTGTGAGTTTAATGTTTTTTTTTCCCTATTTTTAAATCCCTTTTTATTATTTTTTTGCCTTTATATATGTTTGGGGGAATATCCAGTACTAATGTGATAGATAAAAAACATAGCACGGATCTGGATGCTGATGGCCAATCTTAATATGTTGACATATAACATCAGGGGTCTCAATATACCAATTAAAAGGCATCAACTGCTACATGAGTTGAGGCGACTACAGTGTGATATTGCTTTCTTACAAGAGACACATTTATCGCACTGTACACATATACGCCTTTACTCCCCATATTATCCTGTATGGTATTATGGTACCTCAGATTCAAATTTGTCAAGGGGGGTGGCGATCGGCATTCATAGAAACGTTAATTTTAAATGCATATCCACATTAATAGATCAGGATGGGAGATACCTTTTTGTTAAAGGAACAATAGACAATCAGGTAGTAACGTTGGCCTCAATATATGCCCCTAATAAAAAAACTATAATATTCCTCCATAAAACGTTACGGCTACTGGCGGAATTTCAGGAGGGCATGGTAATACTGGCGGGAGATCTAAATATACATATGGACCTTGATACATCAACAGGGCGATCCCATATTGCTGCTAAACGGCTTAAATCTTTGAAAACACAACTACATACGATGCAATTAGTAGATGTATGGAGGGTTCACCACCCACATGAAAGGGATTATACGATATATTCATCAATACATGATACATACACACGGCTGGATTATATGTTTGTGGATCACTATCACCTTGGGATCGTTAAGGATATAAAAATACTCCCTGTTACTCTATCAGACCATGCACCGGTGATGATGACCGTGAGATTCTCGGGGAGAATGCCCCCGACAGGCATGTGGAGACTAAATGAGGCTCTACTGCGGGATAAGAAGGTGGTGGAAGATATAACGAGAGATCTCACTAATTACTTTAATGAAAATACAGAGAAAGGTACATCACCGGGTATGGTCTGGGAGGCACATAAGGCCACAATTAGAGGAGCTCTCATTTCCCATGGGGCGCGTATAAAGAGGGAAAAAAAGGGCAGGATAACAGAACTCCTAACAAGGGTGGCCACATACCTATCGGTTATGATATGTGTTGTGTTACATGTTGTTTAGATTGCCCTTAAATAAGGGTTAATTTTTGTGTGTTTAATGTTTTTTTTTCCTATTTTTAAATCCCTTTTTTATTATTTTTTTGCCTATATATATGTTTGGGGGAATATCCGGTACTAATGTGATAGATAAAAAACATAGCACGGATCTGGATGCTGATGGCCAATCTTAATATGTTGACATATAACATCAGGGGTCTCAATATACCAATTAAAAGACATCAACTGCTACATGAGTTGAGGCGACTACAGTGTGATATTGCTTTCTTACAAGAGACACATCTATCGCACTGTACACATATACGCCTTTACTCCCCATATTATCCTGTATGGTATTATGGTACCTCAGATTCAAATTTGTCAAGGGGGGTGGCGATCGGCATTCATAGAAACGTTAAATTTAAATGCATATCCACATTAATAGATCAGGATGGGAGATACCTCTTTGTTAAAGGAACAATAGACAATCAGGTAGTAACGTTGGCCTCAATATATGCCCCTAATAAAAAAACGATAATATTCCTCCGTAAAACGTTGCGGCTACTGGCGGAATTTCAGGAGGGCATGGTAATACTGGCGGGAGATCTAAATATTCATATGGACCCCGCCCTTGATACATCAACAGGGCGATCCCATATTGCTGCTAAACGGCTTAAATCTTTGAAAACACAACTACATACGATGCAATTAGTAGATGTATGGAGGGTTCACCACCCACATGAAAGGGATTATACGATATATTCATCAATACATGATACATACACACGGCTGGATTATATGTTTGTGGATCACTATCACCTTGGGATCGTAAAGGATATAAAAATACTCCCTGTTACCCTATCAGACCATGCACCGGTGATGATGACCGTGAGATTCTCGGGGAGAATGCCCCCGACAGGCATGTGGAGACTAAATGAGGCTCTACTGCGGGATAAGAAGGTGGTGGAAGATATAACGAGAGATCTCACTAATTACTTTAATGAAAATACAGAGAAAGGTACATCACCGGGTATGGTCTGGGAGGCACATAAGGCCACAATTAGAGGAGCTCTCATTTCCCATGGGGCGCGTATAAAGAGGGAAAAAAAAGTATTGTAATTTAATGTTTTGTGTTTTCCACTTTTCCCCCTTTCCTTTCTTCTTTTTCTTTTATGTTTTGTATGTTTAAAATTATTAAACTCTGTTTGAAATTATGATCATAAGTGTAAACATGTAACACACGGAATGTTAAAAAATGATATTTATGGTTTTGTAACAATAAAAATTAAATATTTTAAAAAAACTCAGCAGATCCAATATCTGCTTAACCTCCGGCAGTTCACTCGCTGCCATTCGCCCCTATTCTCATAGGGGCCGAACGGTAGTGAGTGAATTGCCGAATGCTGCAGAATGGCATTCGGCTCGGTTATTCTGCTCACTACCTCGGAGGTAGCGAGCAGGTTTAAAAAATGTAAATAGAAAAAAATTGGCGTGGGGCTCCCCTCCCGATCCATACTAGACCTTTTAGGTCTGGTAGGAAAGTTAGGAGGGACCCTAAGTTAAAAAAAAGTCATGTGAGGTTCTTTAGGTCTGGTAGGAATTTTAGGGGGAAGTCCACCCCCCAAAAATGGGGGGGGGAAGGTGGGGTCCCCCCTAAAATTCATAACCAGACAGTTAAAATCAAGCGCCCCTCCCTGCGCTATTACAGGCCACATGCTCTCGAAACTGGGAGGGTGCTTTTCCAGGGTCCACCCTGGAAAAGCACCTTGTCCCCGTGCCGATAGGGACAACGACCTCTTCTCCATAAGCCCTGACCCATTGGTTGTGGGAGTCTGTGGACAGCTGGGCTTATTTGCATCCGGGTGCCCCTTTAATTAAGGGGCACCCAGATGCAGCCCCCGCTTGTGAATGAATAAGGTGTACTCATTCACAAAACAGTTAAAGGTAAGTGTAAATTAACAAACTACACTTTAACCCCTTCATGACTGAGCTAGTTTTCAGTTTCTGTTCATAAATGACTGACACACTTTTTACATTTTTGCTGTGTGATTCCTCCACAGCAGTAATATACTTTCTTACTAAATGTACCCACACATATTTTATATATAGTTTTTTTAGAGGATAGATAGGGCTGTATAATTGTATCACATATGTGTACCTAACCCCTTACTTAGTTTGAATAAAATAAAATAAATTAGGAAAAAAACTAGAAGAAAACACTTTTTTCACAAGTTTTGATTATTATTATTTTTTTGAATTTTTTTATATTAATTATAGTATACAAAATATATTTATATATAATTTTTATTTTCCTAATTTTGTTTTACACTTTATTTAATTTTTTTACACTTTGTAGAAAAAAAATTAAAAAAAAAAACTTTTTTTTCTTGTCAGTTTATATCAAGCAGTCACTATGACTGCTTGATAAATTAACTTTTTTTAAAATTTTTGGCTATTAGGCTGATCCAAACTTAGGAACAGCTAATAATAACCTTAGAAACTGATCCTGACTTTAGTCAGATTCAGATCTCACTAAAAGCTCTTTGATCGTGCCTAGACGATCAGAACTGATACATTTCACTCAAAAGATACATTGTATCTTTTGAGTGAAATGTATCTAAACATCGGGCTCTCCAGCTGTCAAAACAAATAGCAGAGAGGTGAGTCATTGCTACCTCTCTGCTATTTTCAGTTGTCAAATACCGGATCGCAAATTGCGGTCCTGTATTTGCATGTAACGGCTTCATTCTTTCATTACTAAAAGGAAGAAGCTTCTACAAAAAGCTTAATTATTTCATTAACTGCCTCCGGGCCAGCCGTTTTTCTACTACGGCCGGCCCGGAGGCAGTTAATCCAGAGCTCTCTAGATCTGAGCGGGTGTCTTTAGACGTCCGCTCAGACACGCCCCCGCGCGCGAGCGGGAAATTGCCGTTTTTTAAAAACAGGCAGCGATGCCTGATACCATACAAGCGAGCCCGGGATCAGCATGTCGGCTGTGTCACAGGGGATCACGTACATGAACTCCCTCCGGTCCCCTCTCCTCTGCAAGAAGCTGGAAAGAAGCTGATGGAGCAGATCTGTGCTTCATCAGCTATCCACATAAATCACGGCATCCAATGTTGTCAACGATGCTACAGACTACCCGATGTAAAAAAAAAGTTGACAGGACTTCCGGTTTTGGCGCCCGATGCTATAGCCGAGCGCCCCGGAGCTCCGTCCTGCCATCCGCCCACACCTGCATACCGGAGTGTCTCCCGCACCCAGCCGGTCACATACAGCCTGCCGATTGCTCCCCTGTCCTGGACAAGTACCTGGACCGTCAGCTGCGAGTCCGCAGATCGCTCACAGAGCGATCTTCAGATGGGGGGGGAAATCCAATATGGCCGCCGAAGACATTGAGCACGAGAGTGACACAGGCATGTCTGCGGGTGAGTTAACCCCTGCTTCCATAGCAACCTCGGCCATTGATTAAACTCTGATAGCCTCTGAGTTGACCAAACACCTCAAAGCAGATATAGCCGCCATCAGTGCAGATACTTTGCAGCTGCATCTGGGCAAAATGAATGCCGCCATAGAAGCTCAGGGCAAAAGTGTACATGTCATGGAACAACGTATAAGTGTTATGGAGGATGACGCCGCAGAGTCTCATCGTGCTTACGGTGACATGGCAAAACGCATACATACTCTGCAGGATAAAGTGGATGACTTAGAGAATCACTCCAGACGCAATAATCTGCGAGTGATTGGCATACCAGAGACTGTGAAACCAATAGATCTATGCGCGTTCTGTGCCACTACCATACCCAAGGCCTTAGGATTATCTGCAACCTGCAAGTTTGAGAGGGCGCATAGATTGGGTCCACCCAGAGATGACACCAAACCTAGGCCTGTAATAGTGTGCTACCTTGATTATTATGACAAACAAAGTATATTCCAAGCCTATCGCACTCCTTGTAGTGGAGGGTCTCAAGCTGTTACTTTTCGCAGACTACTCCATGGAAATGTCTAAAATGCGAAAATCCTTCCATGACGTATGCCAATCACTGGTTCGTCATTGCATAAAATTTGCGCTGCAATACCCTGCAGTGCTCCACTTCTCTACGGAAGATGGCAAGGCATGGCGTTTTACTTTCGCGACAAAAGCCCAAAGATTCCTGGACTCCTGGGGGAATATCTCATCAGCATCCCCGTCTAAGAGTCCTACACGGAAGAAGAAGGCCTGAAGGAATACGGCCTGAAGTTTTCTTCTCCTACCTACTGAAGGGCTGGGAGCGGTTATGGTGCAGATGTTCCGGGCCTGTCTGATGCTTCTCTACAGGTACTTTGCATCCACTTGTTCCCTGTTTTTATGGTTTCTCTAGCTAAGAATGTCTTGATCATACTCAGGATGGCGGGATGGTGAGATTTACTTGTTATTGGATCGCCCACAGTGCTGACACGGATTCGTGAGTACTGGACTTGTTCTCACGTGTGATCAGCTTCATTCCGCTCGCATCGGGAAAAAAGGTAGTCATGTACCATGGATGTTTTTTTTTTTATATGTTATTGTTGGTTCAGTTCTCAAACCAACACACTCGAGTTATGCATTTCCCCAACCTGCATGTCATGCCCTCACATGTCAGGAGACATGATCCCCATTGTTGTGGACCATCATACGCTTCTTCTTCACCCCAAGCTGTTCATCAAGCACGTACGCTACAGGGTATCTTCGGGAGCAGTGGGACGCCCGCGAGAACTCGTTCCTGCCTCTGACAATTGACACACAAAATCTTCTCTAATCCGACACGGATACTATGGGACCCACCTTGAACATAGTTACTTAGAACGTTAAGGGACTGAGATCCCCCAATAAAAGTAAAATTTTATGCCATCTCAAAAAGCTAAAGGATGGACATTGCCCTCCTCTAAGAGACCCACCTTAAGCCGCCTGATATCGCACGCATGCAACAATCTTGGGTGGCACGGTCCTTGGTGCTCCGGCAGCAGGTAAATCAGCAGGGGTTGTTACCCTCATTAGCAAATCACTGTCATACTCGGTTATCTCCCATTGTTTTGACCCTGATACCGGCAGGTGGTCCCTGCTATCCCTGCAACTGGGTGCTCACACATTGCACTTATGGAATGTATATGGCCCGAACGCTGAGAACAAAGTTTTCCTGGATCACCTCTTGTCACAAAGCTCATCCACTCCACCTCCCTCTTTTCTCCTCATTGGCGGTGATTTTAATGTAGTTCCATCTACTCAGGAGGATCGTTCTTGGGAAGTTCCGCCCAAGACTCCATATCACAATATTCAAGACACCCGGTTGGCCACCTGGATTAAGGCTACTGGTCTTACGGATACCTGGAGACATTTTCACCCACTGGACAGAGAGTTCACCCACTTCTCTCATGCTCACAGCTCGCTGTCCAGGATTGATCTTTTTTTCTCATCGCCCTCCCTACTGTCCAAAGTGGACTCGGTGACTATTGGGGACATGGTGATCTCAGATCACGCTCCAGTGCTGATTACTTTGAGAGATATTGGCATGCCTAGTCACCCCATCATTTGGAGGTTCCCCGACCTATCTGGTGAAAGACGAATCGTTTAATATGTTATTGTTGGTTCAGTTCTCAAACCAACACACTCGAGTTATGCATTTCCCCAACCTGCATGTCATGCCCTCACATGTCAGGAGACATGATCCCCATTGTTGTGGACCATCATACGCTTCTTCTTCACCCCAAGCTGTTCATCAAGCACGTACGCTACAGGGTATCTTCGGGAGCAGTGGGACGCCCGCGAGAACTCGTTCCTGCCTCTGACAATTGACACACAAAATCTTCTCTAATCCGACACGGATACTATGGGACCCACCTTGAACATAGTTACTTAGAACGTTAAGGGACTGAGATCCCCCAATAAAAGTAAAATTTTATGCCATCTCAAAAAGCTAAAGGATGGACATTGCCCTCCTCTAAGAGACCCACCTTAAGCCGCCTGATATCGCACGCATGCAACAATCTTGGGTGGCACGGTCCTTGGTGCTCCGGCAGCAGGTAAATCAGCAGGGGTTGTTACCCTCATTAGCAAATCACTGTCATACTCGGTTATCTCCCATTGTTTTGACCCTGATACCGGCAGGTGGTCCCTGCTATCCCTGCAACTGGGTGCTCACACATTGCACTTATGGAATGTATATGGCCCGAACGCTGAGAACAAAGTTTTCCTGGATCACCTCTTGTCACAAAGCTCATCCACTCCACCTCCCTCTTTTCTCCTCATTGGCGGTGATTTTAATGTAGTTCCATCTACTCAGGAGGATCGTTCTTGGGAAGTTCCGCCCAAGACTCCATATCACAATATTCAAGACACCCGGTTGGCCACCTGGATTAAGGCTACTGGTCTTACGGATACCTGGAGACATTTTCACCCACTGGACAGAGAGTTCACCCACTTCTCTCATGCTCACAGCTCGCTGTCCAGGATTGATCTTTTTTTCTCATCGCCCTCCCTACTGTCCAAAGTGGACTCGGTGACTATTGGGGACATGGTGATCTCAGATCACGCTCCAGTGCTGATTACTTTGAGAGATATTGGCATGCCTAGTCACCCCATCATTTGGAGGTTCCCCGACCTATCTGGTGAAAGACGAATCGTTTCAGGCGGAACTTCAGAGATGGTGGCGTGACTACGCTGCTGACAATGCTGCTCATGTCTCTGATCCTGTATTGTTTTGGGAAACCGCAAAGGCTGTATTGAGGGTTCATATAATGGCATATGCTACTGTTAAGAAAAGGTCAATCAGGAGGCAGTACGTGGAAGCAAGCACGGCAGCCAGACGAACATACATTGATTAAAAAACTGACCCATCCCCGGCCCACAGGTCATCTTGGCTGGCAGCCAAACAAGCCTGCGATCACTGGCTCCACCAACATGACCTGATACTTAGGAACCCAGCTCACCTGGCGCTGTTCAAATTTGGCAATAAATCTGGTAGACTTCTAGCGAATCTGGCACGTGGCGGGCGTCCTAGCTTGCATATCCTGCAACTGATGGATGAGGGAGGGGAGGTCCACTCTGATCCGGTCTCGGTAGGGGAAATTTTTAGCAAATTTTATCAGAATTTGTATGGCCAAGAGAAGGGTGACTTACCCGCCGGAACCAGATTTCTAGATTCTCTTAAATTACCCTCCCTATCTGCAGAGGACCTAGAACTGTTTAATGGCAACGTCACTATGACGGAAATCTTAGAGGTCATTAAGCTCTCTCCCCCCTCCAAAGCCCCTGGGCCAGATGGTTACACCGCAGAATTCTACCGGTTGATGTCTGAAATAGCTCCTACTTTAGAAACCTTATATCAGGGTGTAATGGCCTCCCAGACGTACCCTCCCCACACTTTTAATGATGCCTATATCCGCCTTTTGCCCAAAAAGGGAAAAGATCCTCTGCAGGCAGGCTCATACCGTCCCATCTCCCTACTCAACCTGGACGCCAAGATGCTGTCTAAAATCCTAGCTAACAGATTGGCGGCCGTCCTGCCGAAGCTGATATCTTCTGATCAGGTGGGTTTCGTAGCTGGTCGGTCAGCAGTCTCTAATATACGTACGATTCTTATGGTTTTAGAATTTGACCGGTTGAACGGGCCTTCTTCGCATCCTATGGCTCTTTTTTATCATTGGATGCGGAAAAAGCTTTTGATAATGTAAATTGGCAATGGCCTTCCATGGTAATGCATCGTATGGGTTTCTCAGGCGCCTTTTTGGGATTTATAAATACTATCTACACCTCCCCCCAGGTTCGCATACTTACCTCATCTGCTATGTCCCGCCCCTTTGCATTACACAAGGGGACGAGGCAGGGATGTCCGTTGTCCCCTTTGCTTTTTAATTTGGCCCTGGAACCACTCTCCCGAGCACTCTCATCCTCCTCGGTCTTCCAGGGGTGCTCCATGGGATCCCGGGAGGTAAAACTAGCCCTTTTTGCAGAGAGGTCCGGAAGCTGTATAAAATCCCTGGGGTGGTTTCCCCCCTGATGCCACTCATATCTTCCCCATATCTTGGATCTCAGGAAACCATTTCCTGCAGTACGCACAGGTGCGTCACTTTATCCGCATTAACCTCCCCACCCCGTGGTCTATGGTGATGCACACGTCCTTTTATAGACTCTTAGATTCACCAACACAGAAGGTTTCTCTCTCCACCCTTTTATATAGCATCAGGTCATCTGTTTGCCCTGACTCCCCCTCCGTGTTTCCTAACCATGTCCATAGATGGGCGCTACTCCTCCAATTACTAGTGGAGGAAATGGATCATTTGCTACTTAACGGATGGCTCTCGCTTAGGAAGGCCATCGTATGCAAAACATGGAGGGAGATTCAGTTCGAGTTGATTCACAGAGCTTTCTATGCCTTCAATCTGAGATACGCCTGCTACCCCCTCGCATTGGTTAACTGCTTGCCCTAAATGTCATTCCCAGTACCCCGATCTGGACCACCTGATGTGGCTGTGCCCCAAGATTCAGCAATTCTGGTCTACAGTCTTGTCTTATATGCCCGCTCATGCGGGGAGTCTGAGGCAATGCACACCGGTCACCTGTTTATTCCATTCTCTGCCCACATCCCCCTCCATAGCCACCTCAAGATACCTCTCCACATGGGAACACTTATGTCTGCTGGCGGCAAAGAAGACCATTCTGATAAACTGGTTAATACCCTCCCCCCCTTCCTTAGAACCGTTGAAGCAACTCCTCCACAAATTGATGGCATTTGACAAATTAGAGGCTCAATCCACCCAAAATTCTTTGCCACCTGGTCCACCTTCCTTTTGACCGAGTTATCATTGGGACAACTAAAAGTTTTAATGTAATTATTTCAGTATACAAAGTGGTACCTAGAGTCCAAGATAGCAGGAACTCTGGGTCACTTAGATGTTCTTTAGGGCTCCACGGGTGTTGCATTCTTAACACGCTCAAATCTGGGATACCCATATAGGCGTTCTTGTCTTGACTTTTATTTTATTTATTTCTTTGCTTTCAATGTTTTTTGTCGTGCTATATCATTCTCACTGTATGATTCTCTTGGGGTGGTGAAGACATTCATCTACTGTCAGATATGGGGAAATGCAACTAGTTTAGTGCGATTGTGCTGGTTATTGGTTAGTAGACGATAATGTAATTAGATATCTGCTGTTCATTCTCTGTTATGCAAATGTTTTCTTTTCTCTTTTACGCCCTTCTGGGGGGCTGTACTTGTATTGATATTGGTATGCTATATACCAATAAAAATCATTTGCTAAAAAAAAAAAGTTGACCCCTGCTGACCCATCCGCACCCGCCGAACAGAGGCCGCAAAATGTTAGCTGCTGTCCGAATGTAAACAACTAGGCCGACACCTGTCATATGGGTCCTGGCCGAATCAAAACAAATGGGTGGAGCTGGTCGTGATGTCACGGTCAGCCCCGCCCATTTGTTATACAGTGACAGGTTGCTTTCCTCAAATTACCTGAGGACAGTAGCCTGGTATGTTGCAGTTTCAGCAGACCGTTCTCCCTGCTTCAGCTGTGACTTCAACTGAGCCTAACCATATGCGTTAGACTCAGCTGAGCTGCCTTCAGCATTTGTACACCTCCCACATTACATTTCCCCATCTGTTATCGATTTAAAGACCCTGCAAGTACAGAAAAATACTTGCGGGAAATAACTTGGCCCCTAATTTTTTATTGTGGGCTGACTACACATTTTTTGTGGGCTTAATGGTGTCAGTCCTACCCATTGTTTTTTTTATAAATCATTTAACCACATCCACAGTATTCTTACCCACAGCACAGGGACTAATTTACTTTCCAGGGGGGAGGCTAAATAGGCTCTTTGAGATAACATGGGCAGAAAGCACAGGACACACGAGAGCTCTAAAATTCTGGCACATGCAACAGGTTTTATTCCAAATCAACCCCAAGACATAGAGGAATTAATAACATTTTACTTTTATATTTCACAACTACACTTTGTCATTCACAAAGCAACTGTTTAACCATTGCGCTTTCCTTTTATAGTGCAACTTGCCTTGTTTTCAATTGTCGTGAACATTTTATTATTTGCTATATGCTTGAGCCAATCCTAGATGCTACAAGAAAGAGAAGTCAAGTTTAAATATAGAGTGAATTCATTTAGAGCCTTGGGAATATGCACCAGTATGTGTTCAGAATTAATACTGAACATTGTTATTCCATCGTGCTCTATGCCAGGTACAGAAATGGCATTCTTACAATTCATTTATATTTTGACATATTTGGAGCAGCAGTAAGTAACTTGTACAGAAACTCAATACAAAGGTCAAACATATAAAAAACAAATGTCAGTCTGCATACAAGTTTGAATAAATATAATCCCCTACATGTACTTTTGAGCACATAACCAATAAAGCATAGGACGTTAATGGTCAACTCTATTCAAAGCTGACATTTCACTTTAATATGAGCCACATTCTTGTATCATTCTTGTATCATTCATACATTGGATTTTTACATATTTGATAACAAGTTATTCCAACCAGTATTTCAAATAGCTGTAAAAAAAAGTGATGCTGTTGTGGATTGTCCCTTGTAAGAATGAAATGTATGATTATTGTATTAAAATATGATGTAAATCAATTCAAGCTATTGGATAGTGATACCAAATTATGGCCTATTGTGTAAGAATGCAGCAATGATGCACTTGCTATCAAGTTAATAAAGTGAAACATTAAAAAGGTATATCCACCAGCAACCTATCTTCACAGGTTAAAAAATATTCAAAAGAAACATCCCCTTTACATTGATCTAGTTTAACAAACAATTATACATTTGCTAGTATTAGACCCATTTACTCCTGCTGCATGAAACAAGCAAAATGCGTTAACGTCTGACAAACAGTTGATACATACATGGTAAAAAAAACATGCGAAGCATGCAACTCAAAATGCTGCATGAGCTTCTTGTTGTGTGTAGGGCATCCCATTGAAATGAAAGGGTAAAACTCAGCAAAACATGCTGCATGTTCATCTTTCCAGCAGGAGTGATTGGGGCTTTATTTAGGACAACTGCACCTTTTTTTGAAAATCAATATTACAATAAGCTGAGTACATTTATTAAATCACTGCTATAAAAGTTATACCCTTTTTCTACATATATCTAGATTTTGCCATGGTCTGCCTAACTTAACTCTGTTGCTAAAATCAACCAAAATAGTGGTAGCTTACATCTTCACTAAGTGACTATCGGGGCGCCTGGGGACTGGATAATCATGAAATGTTGAAATTACATACAGCTAGATAAAGCAAAGAAATGACCCATCCCTATATCTCTCTCTGCTTGGTACTTTTAAATTAGAGAAAGACAGTCTGAAAGCAATCAGATTCTTCTGTCTGTCTCTTCTGTCTCTTCTAGATTCTTGCAGCCAGACACAGCATAGGATCTTGCACATATGTGGTCTCTTCTTTCTCTCTCAGCCATGGTAGCAAGACATTGGGGTCTATTCACAAAGCTGCCGAGGGCAGCCGAGTGAATGACCGATCAGAAGTGAAGTGAGCCGAACAATTCTGGGATCTAGTCTCTTCTGGGATATGTGACTTGAGCACCCCTAGAGGCCGCAGGAGGAAGTATAATATCGTTCTTACCTAGGGGAGAAGATTGCAATTACAAAAAAGAAAAATAAGGAAGTAGACGCATAGAAAAAATAAACTTTGCCTTTTTTATTATTGTGGAGAGGGGAAGATTTAGATGGGGCATAATGTGTTTTAGAGTAAAAGTCAGTTTTAAATATAGTTATTATTTTT
>NW_017307154.1:565088-568475 GCF_000935625.1 Nanorana parkeri
GGAAAAAAAAAAATTAAGTTCCCCCCCCCCCAAATTTAAAGTTACAAATAAAAAAAGAATTAAAAAAACAAAAAAAAATTTTAAAGTCCCCACCCATACATACACGCATGCAAACATGCGTCGGGGGCGCATACGTGCGAAAAAGACGATTGCGCCGCACATGTTGCATATCGCCGCGCACGTCGGAGTGAGAGCAATAAGTCTAGCGCCATCAATCACTGATAACACTAAACTGATGAGCGGTAAAAGCTTTTAAAGTGTCGCCTATGGCCAATTTTGGGTATGGTAGTTTTCTGCAATTTCGCGGGTGCGCGCAATTTTAAAGCTTGACATGTTTGGTGTCTATTTACCCGACGTGACCCCGACTTTTATATTTTACCAAAAAACTGGTTAATAATAAATGTTTCCTAACATAATGTAAAAAAAACTTTTTTTTTTCAAAATTTTCTGTAATTTTTCCTAATTATAATAAAAAATAAAAACCCCAGTGGTGATTAAATACCACCGAAATAACGCCCTATCTGTCCCCAAAAAATGGTATAAAATTCATTTCAGTACAGCGTTGCATGACGGAATAAACGTCAGTCAAAGTATCGCAGCGCTGAACACTGAAAAATGGCCTGGCCAGGAAGGGGGTCTAAACACCTGGTCTTGAAGGGTTTAAATATAGTTATTATTTTTTATACATTTACAAGTTTTTAAACTGTTCTTTTTTTATATTTGTTTTTACAATATGTTTTCAGTCTTTGTTTTCTAACCATTTAATACATGACTAAGGATTCTCAGAGCACTACAGCTTTTTTTTTTTTTAAGGAGACAGCACAGCAGTTGCAGACTACCTTAGGCACTGCATTTCCTGAATAAAAGCTAGCGCTGTAATTTATTTCTTCAGTTCTTTCAGCTGTGCATAAATGTGATCTTAAGGTACTGAGGTATGTAAGAAACTGGCTGTAAAGAGTTAGGCTGGGCACACACCTTACAACCAAGGTTGTAAGGTAATTTAAAAAAATGTACGATCTGCCTATCGTTGGACAGGCAGATTGTACTTGCGATGATCGCAAGCCTGACCCGCTGAGGGGCGGGCTTTTCAATGACCGCAATGTTGAACGGGCAGTGTGCGCTTGCGCACACCGGCCCGTGCGGCTTTTATCTTGCGAACATGCCGCAAACCAACCGAACATCGTACGATGTTCGGCTTGTTTTTGAACATGTTCCTAAGTTAAAAGTTGTGCGACCTTACAGTAGCAGAGGCTCCCACACACCTTACCATAATCGTACGATCGCGGGATTTCCCGCGATTATCGTACGATTATCGTAAGGTGTGTGGGCACCTTTAGGGTTAGGGTGGAAAATGTGAAAAGTAGTTTAAAGCCCCACCTGCTTGCTAAAAAAAAATATAAAATCCAGTATTGATATACAATATGTACGGGACTGAAAAAGAAAGTATATACAAAACCACATTTTTTTTTCTCTTTAATCAAAAATAGAAGTTATAATAAGAGTAACATAGTGGAAATATTGCTTTGAAATTTGCTTTGAGTCCAGCCATCAGCACAACCGATTAAGTAATTATGTAGTCCGATCTACTGGGAAGGAATGTCATGGCAAATGGTCTCCCATCTACACGTTTCATCCATATTGATGCAGACTTTGTCAAGATGTATAATCATTTAGAACGTCCGACTTCCTTTTCATCACCTTTTCATTAATTAATTAAGGTATTGAACCTGCATCATGGTTCATACAATAGGTGATGTGTAGTATTAACCCTTAGCCATCATACAATAGCACCCAACAATCATTTAAATTGTATATATCTATAAACCTGATCATGTGTATAAACCTAATAATCTCCAGGCTCCTACAGCTTTTTATCACGCATCTTATTTAACAAAGCACTTAATAGTATTAACTTAGACAAAGGAAGAATTATCAGAAACAAAATGGGTCATATAAACATTAAAGCAGGGTGAAACACTTATATTTATATAATGCTCTAAGGGGAAGGTAAGGATCACCAAGGCACAGCACTACACTTGCAACCCCTAAGATTGTAGCAGGAGGGTGATGAGAAGCACCACAAATAATAAGAAAGTTCATCTCATGATTAAGACCCTTAGGGGTCATTGTCCCTAACTGGTTGATCCACATGGTCCCCTTCTTGAGGAGTTACTTATCAAAATCACCTCTACGGGGAGATTGCAAATGTTAAATGCCCTTCACTTTGATCCCCAAGGGCTAGATCCATGAAACTGTTCATAGCGACAAGCTACCGGGCTAGTAGGTTTTTAGTTGCAATATCACGCAAATGTTCACCCACTTGGATGAGTAATTCATGCTTTGTTTTACCTATATAAATTACTCCACAAGGGCAACATACTTGATAAATAACCCTTGTGGTGCAGCATGAATTATAGCTCTTAATATGAAACATCCATGAACCAACGCGAGTCAATGAAGTCTCTCGATTTTACCACACATGGGCAAATTATGCATCCACTACATTTATACATACCTACAAGATTGTCTCGATGGAGCCATGTCTATCAACATATATTCTGAACAGATAAGAAAACCCCTCAAATTTCTGGCCCAAGGGGCAGTAAGGAATGGTTAAGGGTCCATAATGTTGACCACCTGTGGACTCATAGTTAAGATATGCCAATACGTGGACAATAAAACTTGCAGTTTATCCCAATGGGCCCCATGTGGAGTAATAATCCAAATTACGGATTTTTTTTATTCCTATTTGATTTCCCATAGGTCTGAATTGTATCAACCTCTAAACCTCTGTCCATCTTTGTGTAGTACTTTAAATCTGCTAACTCTCAACATGCGATGGGAGTAACCTCTTTGTTTTAACCTCTCGGTAAGTGTGCCGCCCCAATAGGGGCATAGAATATGAGATGCATAGCCTCAGTTAATATTAGCATTGTTATATAGGTTAGAATTTATATAGTGTGATTTGCCTAACTATTTTCTCATAGCTAAATCCATGTGTTATCCTATGCTGCCATCTAGAGGCCTTTTGTTGTAACAAACATGTTTTTCTGTAATTATTCCTCATGTGACGACGTATTTTCCCCTAGTGTACGCCCCTTCCTTCTTCCTGTGTGCAGTACTTCCTGTGTCATGGCCACAGCTACAGGCCACATGTAACAAGGACACACATGTAATCTGCACAGTACATAGGAAAGGCATCATTTTCTGACCGCACAATACTATAACCGTTCAACTGCTGTTCCTATCATCTGCTGTAACCCCTGATGTTAAAGAATAAACACCTCTTTTGAATGAATCGGTATTGACGAGTTCAGCTATCTGACGAGGATTGTCCGCAGTGAGTATATCTGCTTATACAGGCCAGGCATAGAGGTCTCAGCAAGG
>NW_017307154.1:569454-587472 GCF_000935625.1 Nanorana parkeri
GCCACATGTAACAAGGACACACATGTAATCTGCACAGTACGTAGGAAAGGCATCATTTTCTGACCGCACAATACTATAACCGTTCAACTGCTGTTCCTATCATCTGCTGTAACCCCTGATGTTAAAGAATAAACACCTCTTTTGAATGAATCGGTATTGACGAGTTCAGCTATCTGACAAGGATTGTCCGCAGTGAGTATATCTGCTTATACAGGCCAGGCATAGAGGTCTCAGCAAGGGATATATTTGGCTATCACAATAATCGGAGTCAGAATAGTAAGTTCAATAGATTCAGCTTTAAACCATTGATTATTAGATCAATTTAAACATATTCTGAGGCTTTGCCTCCAAGTAAAAGCTTATATAGTGGCACCTGGATGGTGGCTGGTGGTATAGAGTATTGTACTACCTGCCTTGTTTAGTAGATTAACAAAAGTAATTGGTTGCAACATAGGAAAATACTAGCATGGAGAAAGTTTATCATTGATACTAAGAGGATAACAATGGGTTGCTGTTAGTCAAGAGTGAGCATTTGCTATGTGACAAGGGTGAAAGGAGGTTCAGTGATGGCGGTGCTTGGCCATAGGGGTAGTAATAGCAGGTGATGCAGCATGACCCTGTATCACCCATACTTAGTAAGTGGGGGTGCAGTACAATGATGGGTTGGTGTTAGTCAAGTGGGAACATTGGCCGAGGTGCAAAGTGACAAAGGTGGGGAGTTCAGTGACAAGGGTGCTTGGTCATAGAAGGAAGCAGGATGACCCTGTAAAACACCCTTAGTTTGGGGTTGGATGTAGGTGCAGTATAAGTGCTACAAGCTGACATTGGAATGCTTCTGGGTGAAGCAAGTTGTAAAGGGAGTTTCTGTGGAAGGGATGCTCATCGCAAATTCTCCCCCTTTTTACTGCCAGCATATTGCTTCTCTCTACCACATGCATATTACGCTGCACACATACCAGTACAAGGTCTCTTGACCACCTACAACACAATGACAAACTTCCCCGCTTCCAGTTCTCCCCCTTAACCTATGTTTTCCCCCTCCTCCTTGTTCCAGCTCCCCTTATGTACACAGTCCTGTCCCTTCCCCATTTGTATGCAGCTGTGTGTTATATCACATCAAGACCCACCCCTGCACCAAAAGCCCCTGGAACCCATACTGCTGAACATTAGACATGTGCATTCAGATTTGGACGAACCTGCAAATCGATGAAATTCAGTTGATTCGGCAGTTCCTCCAAAATAATGAATTTATTATATGCCCAAATATAAGAAAACTATATTCGGACATAAATTCATTTGCAGAATTAATTTGTTCTGCGCATACCCACCACCAGCATACCTAAAGATGTCGGTGCACATGTGCAGAACACATTGGCGGCCCTTATGGCCACCGCCTGTTCTGCAGTTTCAGTGTGCAGTTTCGGATTCGGAGCTCGTTACCCCTGAATCCGAAACAGCATAAAAACAATTTTCTTTGAGGAAACGAATGAAAATGTTTTTTGTTTCCATTCATTTCGGCAGAAAACGTTTTTTTGCCATGCACATGTCTACTGAACACATTTTAATCAAAGCTTATTCCCACTCCATATTGGGTATGCCAAAACTGAGATTAAGGGGTGTGATTTACTAACCTAAACACACGCACGCACTAGGTGCACGTGATTTTTACACAGCAAAATGTATTTATCAACCAAAAAGTCTCTAAAAGCATATTTCCACTAATGCCATATATGGAAAAATCATGCACATGATGCATATATAATGCTGCTTCACAGTTTAGACAAAAATGGTTAGCTCATGCATTTACATTCCTGCATTCATCAACGCAAGCAACACAATGTAGAGCTAATTTACACAACATCACCTTGCAATTCATGCAGGGCTTTGCACAACACACCTGCTGGGTGTGTACACACTACAAAGGTGTCTAGATTCCACCAATAGATCATGCTGGGAGGGAACACACTACAGAGGTTTATACTTGTTCGTGGCATGTTTATAAGGTTAGTAAATCAACCCCTAAAACTCACAACCTCCCATTTCTACAACTGATGCTTTGCCCACTGGACCACTGCCAGAGGTGCTTGAAACAAACCCAAAAGTCACAGCCATAAAAGACCTAAAAAAAGGACCCACACCCCTCAGCTATTTAAAAACCCACATTCAAAACATCGACTTGGCATCAATTTAAGAAAAAAAATATTATTTGCAATGAGATTTTGGTATCTGACACACAAAAAAAGACTGCTCCTTACACAGCAAGTCACACTCTGGATTTGAGCTCAAGACCACACGTTTCTACAACTGACACTTCACCAAGGCACCACCACCAGAATTGCTTGGTAAAAGGCCCAAAAATTAGAGCCTTAGAAGACATAGGAACAGTACACACACACGCACAACCTTTAGCTTGTTAAGACATGTTTATGTTAGATACAGAAATCCTTGTTCAAAACCAACAAAATGGAGTATCTTCAACATGAGCTTTTAACCTAGAAATGTTAATAAAACCACTGGGGGGAAAAAAAACTCCTCTTATAGCCAACATCATCTCTTCAAACTAACGATGCCACACCCTGGATTCAAAATCAAATGTTCTTAAAACCATTGGGATTCAGAAGGTTACAAAAATTAAAGGCTACAATCAACATCAGCTCTTCAAAATAACGATGCCTCAACTTGAATTCAAATCAAGACTTAATTTTGCATAAAGGGCACTTTTATCTGCTATGTCACTGTTTGGTTTCAGAGCAGCATATGCTCCCATCCAGGCAACGCCTTTTCCAGGGAAGGCCTTGCATATTTCAGCAGGATAATGCTAAACCGCATACTGCATCTATGACAACAGCATGGCTTTGTCATAGAAGCAGGGCCGGACAGGGACTAGAAATAGGCCCGGGCATTTTAGACTGAGCAGCCCAATCACGTGACCACCAACAGGCCCCACCCCCGACAACAGGGGGCGGAGCCAAACACAGAAGCGCAATCGAGGGGCAGGGCCGGCCACTAGTAAGTATCGCAGGGCAACAGCTGACACACAAACCTTGCTACAATATGTCTCGGGGACACTCGACACATTTTTTTCTCTCTTGGGGGCCGTCTGCCACATTTCATACTTTAAAATAAAATGTAACTATATCCAGTTTACGTACAAGCTGCCATTTGTAAATGCCAATTTAGGGATTTCTGTTGCAGGAAAACGCAACTTCCTGACGCAGAAATCCCTAATTGCACCTAAAATAAAGGTGTGAATGCAGCCTAATACACTTCTACTCCCCAAACACCCCCCACCCCCCGTAAAAAAAAATACATACACACACACAACCCCAGTTCGTGCCCTCTCCCCCAGACCTTACCAACCATTTTTTCACAATCCTTTTGGCCAGCGTTCACTGAAAGAGCGCTGGCCGAAAGGATCCGAGCGTAGGCGCAGATTCAGCTACACAGACTGCTTCCGACAGAGATGTAGACCATGTCCGCAGCTGCGATCCCTCCTGTCAGCTCTCTCTCCTCCCGGCCGCTCTGTAGCTGCAGCGGCCGGGAGGAGAGAGAGAGAGTAAATCCCTGACCATACACATACCTTGTTCTTGCAGTCTTCTCTTCCTTAGCAGCGGGGGAGGGGGAGCGATTTGCATATGAATGAGCCACGATATTTACATATGAAAGGGTCGCTGCTTATTGATATGTAAATTACCGCGGCCCATTCATATGTTAATATCTCGCCCGGGACAGTGCAGGCTGCAGGAACAGCACCAGCAAGCTCCGGAAAAAGTACAGAGTAGAGAGAGCTGGGGGAGGAGGTGTTTCTCTGGCCTCCCCCACCAGCGCCCTCTAGTGTCTACTGTGTGGTAGTGCCGGCTCTGCTCGCTACCACACAGTAGACACTGCTCTGCACAGAGCCGGCCATCGGCATAGCGGACCGGCCCGAACACAATCAGGTTGATTGTGTTCGGCCCGGCCCACCGGGCAAGTGCCCGGTTTGCCCTATGGCCAGTCCGGCCCTGCATAGAAGAGTCTGGGTGCTTAACTGGCCTGCCTGCAGTCCAGCCATTTCCCCTACTGAAAATATTTGGCACATCTTAAAACGTAAAATACGACAAAGAAGACCCAGGACTGTTGAGCAGTTAGAATCCTAAATCAGGCAAGAATGGGACAACATTCCTGTCCCAAAACTCCAGCAACTGGTTGTGATGTACGCCCGGCCCAGACCCGCTGTACGTCAATCCCACGTGACCATACACAAGTCTGAACCAAGCGTGAGCGTCACAAGGACGTGGCTATACCACTCTCAGCCCCACCCTGCGCAGAGATTTCCCAGCTCGCAGGACACAATCTCAGGCCAGCAGACTGAGAGCGATCGTCACCAGGGTTGGTAAACTCCGCAGTTAACCCTTTACTCACAAACTTACACTGCCACCATGTATTTTTCGGGAAAACAAACTGTGCCCAGCAACTGCTGCGACTATTCAAAACACTTAAACAATGCCTGTGATACTGATGTCCTCTCAGATAGGAATATGACAGGATTCACTATACAGTAGCACTCTTCAAAGAGCAAGGATACTTTAAGTTCATATTTAGAGCGTACAGATAAGCTTAACGATTTTTGAGATCATCCTTTAATAAAAGAAACGGTGCAGAAAATAAACAGAAAAAGATTTAATAAAAAGAGACAACATGTATATACAACAGCAAAATAAAAGGGAATAAAAGAAGAATACTCAACAGTCCTGGAATTGTGAGTTCTGACAGAGTTCAGAGTTCAAGAAGCAAAGAGAAGTCTGCAAGGCTCTTTTTCAAGCAGGCTCCCAGCAGATAAGCCCCTTTTGGAGGGTGTCCCGGAGCCGGCCCTAGGCAGAGCTGGGGCGGGAAAGCAGGCGGAGGATGAACCTTTAGTTTACCTATCCCCGCCCAATTTCAAATTAACAAATGTAGCTTAATTTTATACTTAGGTTTTATGACTTTAGAGAGAATGCGAGGTCACCACCTCTCCAGACCTGCTTGTTGATTTTAACTTGTCCAATCCTAATATATGAATGCGTAGTGCCATGTCTTTAATTAACGACAGCCATAAAAGGCTTAGAGAGATATTTTGGAATTTCACTCGGGCTGGGCAATTAAAGATCACAGCCAGAGAGCATATCTTCTGTGGAATGTGGACGGGCCTGCAAATGCTAATTGAAGACCTACATTTGCTCTGTCTGGGAAACAAACAAATTCTATTTTCTAATATTAAGACTCAAATCCCCCATCATCGTCACACTGGTCTCCTCAGTTCCCAGACATTTACAGAGTGTTGTTAAAAGAAGATGGGAGGGTGCACCATGGTAAACATGGCCCCATCCCAACTTTTTTGAGACGTGTTGCTGCCATCAATTTAAAAATGTACCTTATTTTGTTCTTAAAAAGGTAAATTTTCTCAGTTTAAACATTTGTTATGTTTTCTATTTTCTATTGTGAATAAAATATGAGTCTAAGAGATTTGCAAATCAGGGCATTCTGTTTTACGTTGATTGTATAAAGCGTCCCAACTTTTTGGGAAATTGGGTTGTAGTTGGGAATACGGTGTCAATTTTGTTTTTTTTCAGTTTCTGTATTTGATTATTCATCAGCTTAGTGTTAACGGTGATTGATGGCCCTTGAATTATTGCTCCACTCCGACGTTCATGGTGATGTGTACTAAACAAGCCCCTTAAGTAATAGCAAATATGATGGAACAGGTCCTCTTTATGTAGACATGAGGGGCCTGTCAGACCCCTAATGTCACCTACAGACCCCAAAGAAGCTGATGTAGAAGCAATCTGCTTCACCAGCTTCCTCTCCTGGATACAGCAGCTGGAGAATGTGCACAGTGACACTGGAAGGGATGTAATAAACGTCCAGTGATCGGAGGAGAGATCAGCCACTAGAAACTTGCTGATCTCCCTCTGATCGTTGAGGGAGACCCACTGTTCCGGTCCTGGGCCCACACGGGGGACATCTGAGCCCAGGTAGCCGGCAGCGGAGAGGGGAGCACACTCAACCACACGGTACAAGCAATCAGGCAGCTGTATAGCCACTGGATTGCTTGTATCTGAACAGCCATCACCAGCTGTTTACAATGGTAGCAGCAGCCGTGTTCTTGGTAAAACTGCTTCAGGAGGCGGACGTTTATAAACAGCCACCGACCTGAAGTGGTTTAAGATCTTTTACTGCATGTTAAGAACATATACATAACTTAAAGTCCATAGTTTGGGCACAAGTGCTATTTAAACTAAATCATTTGAGAGATACTAACTCTATTGGCTTCAGTGCTTTCTTAATTACTAACCTACGTCCAATTTGTACATTAGAAAATTCAAAGTAAAGTCAGGTGTCATACTTGTTCAATCAAAGTACTGAAGCCCTTGGAGCAGCATGAGGGTCAGTCAACTAGCAAGAAATTAATGGCTGCCTTAATATTTTTCTTATGAAAGATTTTCTTAAAATATACCCTTTTTCCTTTGTTTTGCATTTGTTAAATGGTTACTATTTATTAAGTTGTTCGGCACTATTCAAATTTTGTTCAAACGTTTGTTGGAAATCGATCATGTTTCATCGAATCTAATTTTGTTTGAAAGCTGTAAAAGATTTGGGCTAGACCTGCTACTTGAATGGAATGCCAAATTCCATTCACATTATAATGTTTACGATTTTTCCTGAACAAAAATCACATTTGTGGTTACAATTTCACTCCTTCAAATAAGAAATAAGAAATTTCCATCCTGCTCCTTCGATTCTTCTCATTGCTACAGTCAGTTAGACCCCACTAATCATCATGAAGTTGAACTAATGTTCCTAAGACAAAACTTTTCTGATGACATTCTAGTGGTGGATATCCTGCTTTATACTGTATTTTTAGGATATAATGCAGAAAATAGAATTACTATATTTAAACACAAGATGGCGATAAAGACCAACTTTCTCTTGAGCTATAAACGCTCCACATTCTTCCTTTGGAATGTCAAAGATTTTCAATAGCAGTGGATGGAAAATTCAATATAACAAAAGCACCCACGATTTTCAACTAACTATAAATTCAACACTTTCTAATTTGGTAGATTTCCCTTTTTTCCTCAATTCTCATTAATTACACAGTGAAATATGAAAATAGAGAAACAAGAGTAAGGGTCACCATATACTTTACAATCTTTCCATATAATCTTTGTACAATTAATTTTAGATTTATCAAAACAATGTAACATGAGGACCTACCTAATCTATGCAATCAATTTGAACCCATTTAGACAGGCCATTATACAGCATAGTTGTTGGTAGATGTAAAGGCAATTGTACAATCAAATTGTAACATGGGTGGTGAGCTTAAAATTCCAGATTTTAAAAATGAACTACCACTTTTAACCACTTTTAAGCCACACCCACAAAATCACTAACAATCCATATAGCTGCACAATGCTTAAGAAAGCTGGCCCAAGAGATGTTTGCTGGGCATAGAAGCCTCGGTGGGCTCTTATTGCTCTCTGTGTCCTGTTAGGGAGCAACAAGAGGTCCAAAGTGAGCGGGAATCCCCTTGTAGACTGTCACAAGAACAAATATCCCCATTGAAAGATGTCACCTGTACTCCTATTCTGGTGACAACTCACAATTTTGTATTTGACCTGACTTTCATTCCCAGTGACCAGTAATCACCGAGAGAAATAGGTAGAATCTCTCTAATAGTAATACAGACCTGAGAAATATATCTAAAAGGTAGGTGCAAGGTGCTGGACATAAATTTTCAGCCAAATCAGTAAAATCACTATTAAAAGCCTGTAAGCTGCTCACCATAAAAACTGCAGGCCTTTTTGCTGAATGGGATCCCCCGAATCAAGAATCAAGTAAAGATGTGTTTGTTTTTACCTTCCCTTATTTACAAAAGTGTTATTATTATCATTATTATTATAATACAGGATTTAGTACCAGCAGTTTGCGCAGCACTTTACACCATATAGGAGCCAGTACAATAACAATATAATTCCATACAAAATTATTAGATGGAAGAAGGAGGGACAAGTGATACAGAAGGTAATAACTCTGAAAGATGAGCTGATTGAAGAAGTACAGAATTTAACAGAAGGTGGAATAGGTGTGTTTTCAGAGATCGTCTAAAGGCATACAGATTAGGAGATAGGTAGAAAGGTTATGGTAGGGAGTTCCAGAGGATGGAAGAGGCTCTGGAGAAGTCATGTAGGTGAGCATGGGAGGAGGTGATGAGGAGCTAGAGAGCAGATGGTCTTGGGGGATCAGAGAGGATAGTTTGGGTGATATGTAGCCAGGGGCAGAGTTGTGGATGGCTTTGCATGTTGTTGTTAGTATTTTGAATGTTATGTGTTATGCTATTGGAAGCCAGTTGAAGGATTGGTATTGAGGGGTGGTGACCACTGAGCAGTACGTGAGGTGGATACGTCTAGAAAAAGCATTTATGATATACTGCAGGCGAGAATAACCTGTGTAGAGGTAGCTCAATGAGAAAGGAGTCACAGTAGTCATGTTGAGAGATTACGAGTGAGTGAATTAGTAGCTTTGTGGTGTCATTTTTTAAGAAAGGACAAAGTTTGGAAATGTTGAGGAGATTAAGACGGCAAGATTTGGTCAGTGATTGGATGTGGAGCCTGAAGGGGAGGTCAGAGTCCAAGATTAAACCTTGCACAATGACTTGTGTTGATGGACTGATAATTGTGGTATTGATCTCAATAGAGAAGTCAGGGGAAGGGGACATGGGGGGGAGGAAATATGATGAGGTCAGTTTTTAAAAGATTGAGTTTAAGGAAGTGGTGTGACACCACAATGATATGTCAGTTAGTAAACGAGTGATGCATAATGAGAATGAGGGAATGAGCTACGGAGTAGAGAGAAGTTTGTGTCATCAGCATTGAGATGGTATTGGAAGTCATGGTATGATATAGGCTGACCTTTTTGCAGCCCTGATGAAGGGGGATGTTTTTGGCCCCTGAAATGCAATGGCGTTTGTATTATAGTTTTCATCACACCTTTAATTAAATACTCTGGACTCCTATCACCTGATTTGGTGCTCCTATTTGGCTTAACTACTTATGGTAATATATGACAAGGACAACCACTCTATCCAAATGAAAAAAAAAAAAAGGTTTTGGCTTTAGATACACTTTCCTCTGAATTCTTGCTCTGCTGTCAACTGTAAAATGTTGGATTTCCATGTGCATGTAGCACATCTTAATGGTTTGTACCGCTGCCCCACTTTCTTCTAGTCTGAGCTCTGCTTTCAAAAGGGATTACAGGAGGCTACAGCTGGCCATATACTTCATGAATATCTCTTTTTCAGCCCTGCAGGCTAAACAAGAAAAAGCCATTGATTTCCACATCCATACTAAGCATAGATGGAGGAATCCCTGCTACCAGCTATTTAATTCAGCAGTCCATGCTCCAGAGACTGCTGAATACCCAAACAATGTCTGCATCCAATCAGATTCATGTTCAGCCTAGAATTTTCATACCTGCTCCTTCGACAAAAGTTGATTGAAAAATGTACTTTTGTCAAGCAGAACCTGGAGCTGGTGTCCATGGCAACAAATCAGCTCCAGATTCTGCCTGTCCCAGTTTTGATCAATTCTCCTCAGATCAAATTTGAAAGAGCAAGCATGAAAAACATTGATAGTCAAATAGAAAAAAAAATCTTTATGATTAGAAGTGCAATGATCACTCAAAATGTGTACTCACTGAACATGCACTGTACATTCCATTTAAAGTGATACTGTCACATAACAAAAACATCAAAGAACTGCTATGCCTGTAATACTGATTTCCTAAAGACAAATCTCTGTCTCAAATTTTTAAAACTGGCACTTTGGGGGTGTGTTGATCTTCTTGGCTCCCCACTGTGCTCACTGGTTCTCCCAATACAATAGTGACATAGGGGTCAGCAGGAGGAACCAGGGAGAGCAGTGGGGGACCAAGGCCACTGACACTCCCTGAGGTGTCAGTTTCACAAAAACTTCAGAAGAGCATTTCTCCTTACCTATGCAGTGTTCAGTGACGTGGATAGCAGGAGAAGTATGTGCCTTTTTCTTTATAGTGTTTCTTGGAAGTATGTGTTATCTGACAGGGTCGCTTTAGAGGGACCATGTCATCAGATCTTTCATTTTAACAAATGATGATGATATGTGCATCTAACATATATTGTTCATGTTATTTACCTGTAAAAGCCTCCCTTGTGTAGAAATCCAAAAGGTCCGTGACTTCTGCTGGACACGACCATCTTGGCTCTGATGCAACCGCAGCAGACTGAGAGCTGTCACTCAAGTGACACTCTATAGTGTGGATAGGCAAACTCCAGCCTTCCACCTGTGGTGCAACTACAAATCCCATTAGGCAATGCAAGACGCTGACAGCCACAGGCTTCACTTGGGATTTGTAGCTTCACCACAGCTGACAAAGCCCCGCAAAAGAAGGAGGGGCGAAACGCGTCATGGTAGCAGACACCAAGCTGCAATCCCACCTGCATGTCAGGTTAAACTACTCAGGCTAGAAATTCAAACAGCGCTGTTCGCGATTACACTGTAATTCTTCACAAATCACCTGGATTATTCTGAACTACAAAGAAGATTACCAATCAATATTGGACGCACCTAAGAAAAAGCAACTAATTTTTGGGAATAACAGCTGCGCTAAGCTTAAAGCGGTGAAGTCGCTGTCTTCATAGAACCACATCAATTGGGACAAAGCCGGCACCTGTGAGTACTCTTACTTTATTGGATTCGTACTTTGCATGGTTAAGCAATCCTCCTCTTGGTGAAAAATCTTCGGGTGATATCCCGCACCCAGTCTGGAAGGACTATCCCCACATTATACCAGCGCCTGACGAGGCAATTGGTATTGTATGAACCTGTTTCGTATTCACAGAGGTGGCCGTAAATGCAACAGTTATTTACCATCGACGTTATGTTCCAATTCTGACTTTGAGTTTGATACCTATAGTGTATTTGAAGAAACAGCTACTCGAAGAAGCAGCTACTTCTGGAAACATTGTATCTCACTTGAGTAATCCATTCCAGACCTCTGCGCTCAGCGCTGTTTAGCTCTCATATTGAGCTGTACCGGTACCACAAGATTAAGCAGCTGGCCTTGGTGCGCATGTGTATTGAATGAGTGTTTTGTTTATTTGATCAATTTTTAATGAGTTTACAGCAGGGTTATCTAGTTATGTTTAGTAGGTGAAGTGTGAAGTGACCCACTACTTTTTATGGCATTTAAATAAACTTTATATTTTTATACTCAATTCGGCATTCCGACCCTCAATTTACTGCCCTTATCTGACCCTCTTTGATCAGATCCCTCTTTTTTTGTATAGTTATACACAGTAGAGGGTCGTTTTGATAGCCGATAGTTCAAGTAACTCTTACCCGTACACAGGGTTAATCACTAAAGAATGGGTTTTGGACTCTGGGTATAATTTTGTTTTTCTGTAGTGTTGAAGTCTGCCTACCCCTGTTGTATAGCGTTCCTCTCTGGTGAAGGGAGGGGTGGGGGAGCTGGGACAGCACAGCGAGTAATTAGACACTCCCAGAAGAGGAGATGACTATAGCAAGGAGGAAAACTGACTTTTCCTGAAGAAGTAAAATTTGCTAGAAAGTTCAGAGGCACATTGCAACTCAATAAAAAAATAAGTTATGGAAATTAAAAACACAAAGTAAGCATTTAAAATACTATAAGAAAAACTCTGGGCAAAAATGTTGTCAACCCTTGCACACTGCAAGGGTTTAACTGCTCATTTTGATGTAGGGAGGGAAAAAAAGTTATACTCACTCGATCCTCTGGCTCTTCGATCGGTCCTTCCATCCTCACTCCCCCTTCGCTATAGCATTCTAAGGTCCCTGAGTCATCCCATTCTATACACATTGTATAGAAATGGCTTTATAACCTTTTCCAGACTGATAGATCTCAATTACTTACTTTCTCATTTGTTCCTGGATTTCTTTGGATCTCGGCATGATGTGTAGCTTTTTAGGATCTTTTGGTCTACTTCAGTTTGTCAGTCAAGTCTTACTTAAGTGATGTCTTGATTGCGAACAGGTGTGGCAGTAATCAGGCCTGGGTGTGGCTAGATAAATTGAACTCAGGTGTGATAAACCAGAGTTAAGTTATGTTTTAACAGGGGGGGGGGACACTTTTTCACACCGGGCCGTGTGGGTTTGGATTTTGTTTTCCCTTAATAATAAAAACCTTCCTTTTAAAAACTGAATTTTGTGTTTTACTTGTGTTTTATCTTTGACTAATATTTAAACTTGTTTGATGATCTGAAACATTAAAGTGTGACAAACGTGCAAACAATGAAAAATCAGGAAGGGGGCCAACACTTTTTCACACAACTGTATGTGATTGAATTACATGTGGAAACAATTATATAAATACATCACAACATAAATGATACTTTGTTTATGCAAAAAGATTTAATGAACTACCCACTGCCATTTCTTCACCTGATGTCGATCCTTTCAACCACATTTGAAATTCAATAACGTTTGATCAATTTAAAACGCTGACTCCTACAGAAACAATCTCTTTTCCTTATACTTTTCCTTATACTTGTATTCAACAATTCACAATTTAGAATATTTGGGTGTAGGGTATGAATTTGGACTGTGTGGCCAAGGTGTGTGTTTGGCTGGCAACGTTGTCAACATGTTTTTAACTGGGTATTTAAGCACTGTGCGAGGGTAGTAAGAGGTTTATGACTTCACAAATGAATCCATTTTTTTGTTAACTTTTATTCATTCAATAAAGATATTTTTGATACATGGTTAATTGACTTCCGTTGGTCAATTATAGTGACTCCTTTACCCTGCATTTGTTTTTCACAAAGCAGTGTGATTTGTGGCTAGGGTGTTGTTTTTGAGCCTGTGACCGGTGTTAGAGGCCCGGCTAACTTTTTGTTGTTACAGGAACTGTGCTCCTGGTGATTTTCTCTTTCATATCAAGAGTGTGGGGGTAGCCCTTCTGCAAGGGTTAATACAAATTCTATAATGTATCTGTGCTTTTACCTGCATTTTTTTTTTAATTCTTTTATTGACTGATCACATATGCGATACAAGCATTTTCAAAAGAGGCATAAGTAAACATAACATACAAGTGCATGGTATACATGCATTGAAAATTCTCAACGCCATGACTACACCACCCAGTCTGGATCGTCTGACCCCGACACCCCATTGGACATATGAGTGCTTTAACAAAGGTTTAGATTGTATCGTAAAGAACGTCCCTGGGCTGTGTCTGGTGTGTAAAGTGACAACGAAATCCTATGTCTAGTTATGCTGCCGGATCAATTGTTTGCGTCTGCTCTATACTCCCGAAATAAGAAATACAAAAGGAAGAAAGAGAAGTCAAGGAAAGGCTGAGCTGAAGGAGTGCAGGCGCCCCGTACGGGAGCAGGTGTGAGGTGGAAAGAGCAAAGGAAGTTGAGGTTCCACCGGGTCGTTCACACCCCCACCCCCCCAGGCTTGTAAATCCCTGGGGCTGCCACTGGGAGCCAAGCAGGCGTCAGACAAGCAACCATGTATGACTACCGGGAGGCGGAAGGGGCCAGTGGAGTAATGATTTGTGCATCTCTAGACAGGAGAGCTGCATATCGGTCCGAGTGCTGGAAATAGATCCAGGCCCCCCAGGTAGACAAAAACTGTTTCTCCGTATTCCTGATGGTGGCCGTCAAATCCTCCATGGCATACACTTCCCGCACCTTGGACAGCCATATCGCGATCGTCGGGGGATGCGGTTGTTTCCACAACATGGGGATGGATGCCCTGGCCGCGTCTAATAGGTGGCGTGTGAGCGAGCGCTTGTAAGTCGTCAGTGGAGAGGCTGACATATGCAAGAGGCATGCCGCCGGGTTGTTCGACAAGTCCGTCATGGTCAGTTCCTGTATCACGGACAGCACCTGGTCCCAAAAGGGCCTCAGTACCTTACATGACCAGAACGTGTGCAACATTGTACCTATTTACGAGCCACATCGCCAACACTGATCTGATATGAGGGGTCTCATCCTGTGCAAGAGCCATGGGACTCTGTACCACCGAGACAATATATTGTAACCTAGTTCTTGCACTTTGCTGGCCATAGAGGATTTGACCGACATGGTGAGTATGGTGTGGATCTGCTGCTCTGTGAAGGTCATCCCCAATTCCTCTTCCCACCGTCTCACAAAAGATGGGACCATATCCGCACGCGGTGTGGCAATCAGGTGATAGATGATGGAGATGGCGTGACTGGTGGGCTGAGAGCCCGAGCACATCTCTTCAAATACTGTAAGGCTTCTGTCTAGCTCCTGGGCGTCAGGGATTGCCCTATGAAAAGTGCCGGAGCTGCATGGTGCTCCATGGGTCCAGGGGGGAGCCGTCAGCCACCCGGAGTCAGCCCGGAAGTCCCTTACTCTGTACTTGTCTGCTTTGACCAGGCGAGCGAGTCGAGCGTTTTCCGCGCGAAGTCGGGATCCCCTATGACAGGAGTCAAGGGTGAGGGAGTAGGGGCCAAAGAAGTGTTGCGCATCACCGTGCGAGCAGCACGGATGGTAGAGGCAATCAACGGGTGACCCTTCACCTCGGGCGGGAGTGGGGAGGAGAGCCATAGAAGACCTTCTATCGGGAGCTGGCGCACTGCCCTCTCCAGGTAGACCCATTGTTTGTGGTCGCGGTGGACATGCCAATCTAGGAGCCTGTTAAGGTGGACCGATTTATGGTATAGCTGTAAGTCAGTTAATCCCACCCCGCCCCTGCCCCGCGGAAGGGTTAGCGTTTTCCTACTCAGACGTGGATGTGAACCCGACCAGACAAATGCCTTAACTGCCCTCTGTAAGTGCTGGAAGAAGCTTGGTGGGAGATAGATGGGCAGAGCCTGAAACAAGTACAGAACCCGGGGTAGTATATTCATCTTGACGGCAGCACATCTGCCGAACCACGAGATGGTAAGTGCAGACCATTGTTTCATGTCTGCGAGGAGTTGCGCGAGCAGCGGGACAAAGTTAGCGGTGTATATGTCTTTAACCTCTGAAGTGATCTTAGTCCCCAGATACTTGAGGTGATCTTTAACCCATGTGAACGGAAAGTCCGCTCTAAGGCGTAGAAGCGTCTGAGCCGGTAAAGTTACGTTAAGGGCCGAGGATTTTGAGACATTCACTTTGAGGTCTGAGAGCTTCCCATATGCGTCTAGGGCCGCCAAGAGGTGTGGAGTGGAGCCCACGGGATCTCCAAGGAAAAAAATAGGGTCGTCCGCATATGCCGCAACTTTCTGCTCCCCCACTGATGTGGGAAAGCCCCGAATGTTGGGACATTTCCGCACTGTGCCCAGGAATGGCCCCAATATAAGGGCAAAGATCAGGGGCGAAAGCGGGCAACCCTGTCGAGTGCCATTAGAGAGCAAACAATTTAAAGATTTAGTCTCGTTCACCCGCACTGCTGCGGAAGGTGAAGAGTAAAGTGCGGATATCCATTTACGCATATTGGTACCCAGACCAATGTGTTGTAATACGGTATGCATAAAACCCCAGCGGACCCTGTCAAACGCCTTCTCAGCGTCAGTGGAAAGCAAAACTAAGGGCGCCCTACTAGAGTTAGCGAGGTGAATGACATGTAAGACCCTGGAGGTGTTGTCCCTCGCCTCCCTGGATGGAATAAAACCCACTTGGTCCTGGTGGATAAGCTGAGGCATATGTGGAAGCAATCGATTAGCTATGATCTTAGAGAAGAGTTTGAGGTCTACATTCAGCAATGCAATCGGTCTATAATTGCCACATACCATGGGGTCACGGTCCCCTTTGGGGATGAGGGTCATCCAAGCTCTCAGCATATCTGCGGGGACGTAGGAGTCCTGTAGAATAGAATTATAGGCCGCAAGGAAATGCGCCGAGAGTTGGGGGGCAAACAGCTTATAGTAAGCGGCTGTGAAGCCGTCGGGACCCGGTGCCTTCCCAGATTTGGCGACCTTGATCGCCAGCTCCAGTTCCGACAAGGAGATAGGGGCCTCCATCAAGTCCCCCACCTCGGTGGCTAAGACAGGCAAACCGGAGCCAGCAACATAGGAGCGATCCTCAGGGGTGGGTTTGGAATGGTCTTGCCCCACTCCTGGTGAACGCAAGTTGTAGAGACTCTCGTAAAAGGCCCTAAATTCTTCCGCTATCTCCATCGATGACGACGCTATCTGCCCCTTACGTGTCTTAATTTGGGAGATAAAGGTCCTATTTTGTACTCCCCTCAGAGGCCTTGCTAGCATCCTCCCAGGTTTGTTAGAGAACTCATAGAACAGCCGCCTACCATTCCGCATTCGTCTTTTGATCTTAGCGAATAGCAGCTCATTGATTTCCAATCGTACCGCTCGGAGCTCAGCCTGGGTTGCTAGGGCTAAGGACCGTTTGTGTGCTGCTTCCAGGAGGTGGAGACGACCGAACAGGTGAGCTAAGTGCTTCGCCCCCTCCCGTTTCCTGCGGGCCCCATGTTTCACGAGTATGCCCCTGACGACACACTTATGAGCTTCCCAAGTGATCATAGGGGAAGAGGAGGAGGGAACGTTAGTAGCAAAGAAGGACGAGAGCGTTGCTTCCAATTCCGTCGTGACTTGGATATCCTGCAATAGTGATTCGTTTAGACGCTACATATAGCATGGAGAGACAGGCGCCGTCAGGGATAGGGACTAAGGATGGGCTGCATGTTCGAGTCGACCATAGGTTCGACTCGAACATTGCATGTTCTAGCGTTCGCCGAACGCCGAACATTATGGGGTGTCCGCGGTCTGTTCGAAAATCGACGCTGAGTGCACTTGGGGCAGAACTTTGTGCTCAACAAAAAAGTAATCTATTCTAGAATAGGTCTGATGAACTGGCGAGAAAAAGGTGAAGTCCCTATCCTGCGGGTGTATGAACCGCCACGCGTCTGTCAGGTTTAAGAGATGTAGCTCGGACTTTAGTTTTTTCAAGTAGGAGTATGCCAGATGGGAGGTGCCCCTAGAGACATCTACCAGTGGGTCCATTGCAAAGTTGAAGTCCCCCCCGAGTACCAGCGTGCCGTCCATGAATTCCAAGAGGATCTGAATCAGGGTGCGAATAAACCCCAATTGGTCTGTGTTGGGGACATAAACGTCACTGACGCGCCACCTATCATCCCCCTCAGAAGCAAAAATCTCCCGTTAGGGTCCACATACTGGTCGGTGTATGTCCATGGGACGGTCTTGGCAATGAGGATAGATACACCCTTGGACTTTGTCAGCGGAGAGGGACAGTGATACCCAAAGGGGAAATCTCTATTGCCCAACCTGGGGACCTGGTCCTGTTTGAAATGCGTCTCCTGAATAAATACAATTTGGGATTTGGCCTTCTTAAAGTCCGCCAGTAGTCTGGATCGTTTTTCAGGGACGTTCAACCCCTTTGCATTTAGGGATGTAAAAAGTGTGTCCGCCATGGCGGCAGGGGGAGGTGTGGGGAGCAGTCCCGGCGGAAAGGGAAGGAGAAGAGCAGGGAAAGCCAGGCAAGGGAAAGCAAGAAAGAGGGAGACCACAGGAAGGAGAGGTAGAACGAGGGGATAGAACAGAAGTAGGTAGGAGAGGACAAGCAGGTGTGGTAGCAATACACCAAAGGGTGTTTGCAACCCGACCGGACTACCGGTACAGGTAAGTCAACAAGTGTATCCACCCGTTGCACAATGCACGGGGTATCCCAATGTGGGGGTAGGTCTGAACCCAATGCGGATGCAAGGATTACAAACCAAACAACAGTGCAAACAAAACAATTTTAAAGGAAAGGAGATGCATGTCCCCCCTCCCATAGTGGTGTGGCACGGTCCACGGTACCGCATTTAACTATCGCGACCCATGGCCATCGAACTGGCAACAGGAGCAGTGGCCGAGGCGCACCTGGGGCCTGAACCAGAGCCAGGGCCCCCCTCCTCCCGAGCCGCCCTGCTATGGGCCCGCGGCCCGCGCCACCCACATAGTACAAAATCACCCCCCCTCCCCCCTATGTGTCCCAACAGTACAGTACAGTAC
>NW_017307154.1:588389-607189 GCF_000935625.1 Nanorana parkeri
CGGCTCAAAGGACGACACCTCGTGGTAGTTCAGTGCAGTCTAGAATGTCTCTTCAGCAGAGAGCCGGTCTCAGGGCTCATGACCCGTCGGAGCAGGTACAGATGACGAACGCAGAGAGTAGCGGCGTCTGCTCCTGGATGGGCGAGCTACTCGTTGGCTGCGAGGGATTGTAATCGCGGTACCTGTAGGAAAGTCTAGCCAGTCCGGGAGGTCCAGTGGCTCGATATCCAGCCAAGTAAACAGATCATGGAGCTGGGATGGCGAATGAAGGGCAAAGGTACGCTCTCGATGTTGTATGAGAACATGAAAAGGGTGCCCCCATCTATATGTGGCGCCTGCTGTGCGGAGCCCATCCAGGAGTGGCTTCAGCATTCTGCGCATCCTCAATGTGTGGCGGGAAAGGTCCGGCATCACCTTGATAGTAGCACCGTCAAAGTCCAGGGGACCTTTGTTCCAGGCCTTCCTCATAATCTCTTCCTTGACGGCAAAGAAGTGTACTCTGCAAAGCACGTCCCTGGGCATATCTGAGGCCGGTGGCTTAAACGATTGGACTCTGTGCACACGGTCCAGCTCTATATGCTCGCCCGGTGGTTTGTCAAGGTAGAGATTCAATATGGCCGAGACAGTAGTGCGCAATTCAGGGCCTGTGGTCGCCTTGGGGATGCCCTTCAGCCTGACATTGTTGCGTCGATTTCTATTCTCTGCATCATCTTGTAGTAAAAACATGGACGTCAGGCGTTGTTGGGAGGCTAGATGGGCATTTTCTAGCCATCCGGGTCCCCAGGTCAGAGGTGGAGGCCTCCACGGAGGTGACTCTGCCATCTAAAGAAATAACCTGCTGTTTAATTTCGTGTACCTCAGACTTTAGGGCTTGCACTATCTTGGTCGCCATGTCCTCCAAATCAGATTTTGTGGTGAGCTGGGGAAGAATGGACTGCCACGAGTTGTCCTCATCTGCACCACCTGACCCGGTAATGGCCGACAGTCCCGATCTCGTGGGGGATTCTGCCTGTGGCATCCTAGGGGTCCGGATCGGAGACAGCTCCCGATCCGCCCCCCGGGTGACAGGAGCTGACGAGGCCTGCTGCGTCCGCCGAGCGGTGTCAGGGGCTGATGCGGTCTGCTTGCACGGCGTGTTACTCACTGCAGTGATGCGGCCGGTCGCCATCTTGGCCGGAGGATCGTGTGGGCCCGTCTGCTGGCTGTGGCTGAAATATCGCTGAATACCACTGGAAGAGGACGGAGGTGAGGAGCTCCGGGGTCGGTGAGGCTGTGACATGCGGGGAGAGGGTGAGTATAGTCGGTAAAGTCCGCTGTTCACGTATGGGAGAGGATACCGTGCAGAGCTCCGGGAAAGCACGTCCTCACTCAGCCATGCTCAGGCCACGCCCCTTACCTGCATTTTTAAAAAGTTGGTGACAGGGTCTCTTTACCTAATATGTGCTCACTAAAAATGAACCGTAATTTCTTTTGAACGAACTTGAACTTGCTAGGACATTACTTGTGCAATCGAATTGACTGAGAATATTAACATTAATTTATGAAAACATTTAAAGCTGATAACATTTATTATCAAGAAGTCAACTAACACAAATCGCTAAATTCTATGTGGCTCATCCAGCAGGAAGACAAAAAAATACATTTAAATGTTAATTAGCCCCTGAAGGAGTGGGATACAATTGTTTCATGTGAATGGCTGGATAAAGCAGAATGTTTAAACAAGGCACTATCTGCTGAGGTGTGCCAAGTTGGTCACACACTACTACAGCGATGGAATATGCTGAATGATGGCTCTTTACATTGTTTCCTCTTACCCAAGCTGCCCTAATAATAAGAGTTTTTTTTTTTATTATGATACAGATAGGATGAAAAGAAGCCCTGTGAAAGGCTTTGGCTGTATTCTTTTTCCCCGGCCTTTTCTTATTGCTTTTGAAAGCTAACAAGAAAAAGGCTGTTTGGTACTGTCTGGCTAAGCCATGGTCTGATGGTGATGTAATGGACATGGCTCTCGGTGACTGGCTGAAGCCAAACTGGTCATGTCCCATCCACACATGGAACAACAATCGGCTTACAAGTAAATCACATCTTAGCCCAAGCCGTCCTCACAAAGGCAGCGAAAGCAGGAAAGCATTCACACTGCACAAAGCATCAATGAAGCATGAAATGTAAAGGGGACGCTTTGGTTGGATCTTTCTCAGGGAGGCCAAGTTGACAATCTCTACATCTTTTATGTATGCACAGGGCGTCTCTGCTTGGGGTAAACTTAGGTCATCTTCTTCATTCTTTAGTAAGAAAGAGACTTCATTCATCACTGTGCTTGGATAGAAGTTAGCATTCGAGAAAGTGTTTATAGAACTATCACATACAAATCTATTCTGATCTTGAAATCAGATGACACACTAGATCTGTAAAGTAAAATAAAACTGAATTGCTTGCAATGATGAAAAAGTCAGTGATGTGTATTGTTGTTTATCTTTTCCCAAATGTTCATAGATTAAATTACATCCACAAAGCTTAGCAGTAACAAATACTATTTCAAAACATTGTGCTCATACAGTATATAATTGTAAAACTGTATACAACCATTAGCCCCAGAGGCAATTAATGGGCTTGATTTACTAAAGGCAAATAGGCTGTTTTCCCTTAGTTTAGTTTAGTAAATGAGCTGAACTGCTGACTTCCATCATCCAATCACATGCAGGCAAAAATATTGTTTTTTTAATCTTCCTTGCATGTGATTGGGTATTCTTTGGAAAGTGAATTTTCACCACATTCACTAACTAAGGAAAAATCTCCGGCCAACCCAAAAAAATCCCCTTTTAGTGGGGCTACCCCCACACTGCAAAGGTTTATGCCTAGGGGACAGGGAATAACTATTTTCCCCACGTGATCCCAACACATGCCGGTTCCTTCTGGTTCCCTCCTGCTCCCTCCAGAATACTAAACTGGTCCCCGCAGCCTTTTCTCCCCTTCGCTCCAGTAATTTTATGGACCGCTGGGATCATCACATTTAATGCAGGTTCCAGAGACCTGCATTAGACATAGTGGCGCCACAAGGGGAGTGCGGGGGGTGCAGCCCATACCCGGGTGACACCGTTAGAGGGGTACAGTCGGTGTACCCATTGCGCTCATAGCCGCTGCTCCAAAAATGGAAGGTGGGTGCAGCAGGTGTCAGTGGGTGGCTTCCGACAAAATATAAGTGAAGGATGGACACCGGCACTCCAAAGCAAGTTCAGTATGTGTTTATTAAAGTACTAGTTGCAAGTAGAACACTCTAAACAACGTTTCGGGTCTCACAGGATCCCCTTCATCCGGCAAACAAGTGATCACTTGTTTGCCGGATGAAGGGGATCCTGTGAGACCCCGAAACGTTGTTTAGAGTGTTCTACCTTCAACTGTAACAATGATAAACACGTACTGAACTTGCTTTGGAGTGCCGGTGTCCATCCTTTACTTAACGTTAGAGGGGTGACACCGTTAGAGGGGTGTCACCCCCTCTGAAAAGTCGGGCACTCGGTCATGGACCGAGCGCCCAACAGTTTCAGGAGAGAGGAGGGGACACGGTGGCATACCTTATCCCGCCGAGTGAACGTCCCCTCCTCTCTCTGCCGGCATCCATTACCAAAATGGCCACCGGCAGGTATCAATAAGATGGCAGTGCATGCATGATGACATCACGGCAAGGTGTCACCCTGTATCCGCTCCGGGTGATACCTGGCCTCCGGATGCCCGTGATTAGACATAAGGACCCCAAGGGAACCCACAGCCAAAGCAGAGGGGAAAGAGGTGAGCACTGACCACGGGGAAAGCACTTAACCATTGCAGTGTGGAGGGTAGCCCCACACTGCAAGGGGAGTCTTTTGGTTTGCCGAGAGATGGGCTTTAAATTACCCCAATATATCGGTAACCAGCTCAACAACCTTTAGTGTGCTTGTTATCTTTTTAAACCGTGTACAATATAATTATAACCAGAAAGATGTTCAGCTACATTTCTGGAAAACCAGGTTGTAGAAAGGCAGTCAATAGAGCAGTGACGATGCTCAAAGTGAAGTAAACCACAGCAATTAAAAATAAATGAATTTGTAATTGAATTGACTGCAGTAAATGGAAATCTGGTTGATTGAAACAGATTTCTACACTTTTGATGTCTTGTTAAATTAGTCTGACAAGTCAGAACTGTCTATAGCTGTAAAGAGAGGTGATCCATTCAGCTATCAAATTCCATTTATTCATTGGAGACCATTGGATCTTTCACTGTATTTATAAAGCACAGTTGCCTGTTAATTTGCTTTCACATTCTTTGGATCATATTGCATTCACTGCCATTCACCACACATCCGGATTTCCTATTTTTCTGGTGATTAATCTAGGTATAACCTTCACCTTTTTTATAACATGGTGAATGTTACAGTCTCTTGCCCTGATCTTGTTTGCAGAATGTAATAATTGATTTTGTAAGTGATTCCCTTCCATACGCACTTTTGCTTGCACACATTTGCCACACATATGATATGACACCCAGCAAATCAGGATTTAGGGCCCATTGATAGGTATGCATTATGTAAACCTTGGTAAAATAATGACATGGTATTTATTTTGGATTAATGCTGCACTGTGTACAGTAGATAAACCAGATGGCAGTTCTCTAGGAGTCTATTTTGGTAAGATCTCTATGCCAGCGGTTCTTGGTTTGCACAATTGCTGTGGACACTATGAGGAGGTTTCACTCTCCCTGCTGGATTTTTGTATTCATATTACAGTATATTATGAATGATGAATGATGCTGAAACAAGCAGACGTGGATGGGAACACCCAAACTTCTCAGGTCCTAAGGCAGGTAGATCTTGCTTTTGCAATATCTCAGACATATAAGAAGCCAAGAACTTAGGTTGCATATCTTTGTGCAGATAGAATGGAAAGAAAACCGTATAATAGTTATGTAATTAAGAGGTTTACAGAAAGCCTTGGAATGCCTAATGGGATTATATTCAAATACTAGAAAGAACAGCATTAGCTAATTTGCTTGCAATAGTTACAGAGCTATATATCACCTTTGTTGTACGTAGCTATTCTGTTGCCCAGAGCAAGTCAAGTTTTGTGAATTTCAGCTTTGTGTAAATATTTGAAGTTACTCACATTGAGACTACTGAAATGCAGTTTGTTTTAACATCTAAAGCAAGCTTAGCCATTATCAAGCATATTATTAATAGGCACTACAGTATAAATACAAAAACATTGTATTTACAAGATAAATAGTACTTATATTGTTTTGAATTATTCTACTAATATTTTTTCAGACAATGCTATTAGTTATTATTAGTCAGAGTTTTTTTTAAGGGCTGCCCTACCATTAGGATCATGTTGTTCTGATTGATTATGCATGTACCTTATTTTGTTATGTTTTGATTATTAAATTGGAAATCTGAGGACATTTTAGGATGTGTTCAGCATGTTTTATGCCTAAATACATCTATTTTTTATAAACTACCTAGACAAGCAAAACAGAATTTTACTTTTAATTATGCCTACAAACAGGGCAGTTAGCCACAAGCCCAGCAGGTCCCCAATGCCATTACATAGACTTTCCACAAAATAACTAAATCAATACCAGTGCTGCTGGACAGCTCTCCTAATGTAGTGCATACGATTTGATTTGCCAGTTGTTCAGCGATTCTTGTCAAATATAAACATAATTTTAGCAGCTCAGAAGTGACATGTTCCTGGAAATATCACCCTCCCAGGCTCAGCAATGACATGTCCTTGGAAATATAACTCTTCTTTCTTTAGCTTAGCAGTGACATGCTCCCAGAAATAAAATTATCCCATGCCTGTCTCAGCTGTGACTTGTTCCTGGAAATATCACTCTTCCATCTCTGGCTCAGCAGTGCAAAATCCCTGGAAATATGTTCGCCTATCCCTGCCTCAGCAGCAACATGTCCCTGGAAACATCACTTTCTTATCACTTATGATTGTTTAGGATAGGGTCAAGTGAAATTCTATAATAAGCTAATGTCTGTCACTTAATGTATGACTTGTGTATGTTTGTCAGAGCAGAATGTGGAAAATATGTGATTTCAGTGAGTTTGACCATGGTATGACTGTTTGTGCCAGAAGGGCTGGTTCATTTATTTCTGTAAGCTCTGATCTCCTGAGATTTTAATACAAGACAGTGTTTATAGTTTACACCTTTTGGATGTGGTAGAACAGGATAGTCACAGCAACTAACCAACAATTTACTAACTGCTAAAAAAAGCCACTACTCTGTACTCATACTGTTAGACCTTTCTGCTGCCTTTTAACCACTGGCTTCTCCTGAAAAAACTCAACTTCGTTGGCCTTCAAGACTCTGCTCTTTTCTGGTTCTCCTACCTATGTCCCCAACCTTCAGTGCCACCTATCTATCTTTTGTCTATCTTCTCATCTTTCTCTTTCCATAGGGGTTCTCCAAGGTTCTGTCCTTTAACCCCTTCTGTTCTCTTTCTAAACCTCCTCCCTGGGTCAGTTGAAAGCCTTCCGTGGCTACCAATGGCATTTCTATGCTGACCAGACCCAAATCTATCTCACTGCTCTTCAGCTCATCCTATCAGTCTCCTTGCACATTCATAATGTACTAACTGACATATCTGTATGGATGCCACACCACTTCCTCAAACTCTTTCCAAACAGCCTTTCCAAAACTGAGCTTAATATAAAAACCATTCACAACTATGCCTCAAGCTATGCCACCAACCTCATCTCATAATTTCACCCAAACTGACCTCCTGCTCTCTAGCTCCCTCATCACCTCCTCCCATGCTCATCTCTAGGATTTCTCCACAGCCTCTCCCATTCTCTGGAACTCCCTACCCCCATCTCTCCAGCTATCTCCCACTCTGACCGGCTTTAGGTAATCACTGAAAACGCATCTCTTTTGGGAGGCCTGTCTCACCGCCTAAAAACTGAACTTTTAATCTCTCTATCAAATCATCCATTTTTACCTACCTTTCAGATTTTATATGTTCATGAGCAGGCCCCCTAAATTGTGTGATGCAATCAAGTCAACATGAACAAGGAATGTTTTGGAATATGGAATCCATGCCACAAAGAACTGAGGCTGTTCTAAAGAGCAAAGGGACACCTTACACAGTCAGTAAAATGTTCCTAATAATTTGCTCAGTAAGTTTATCTAGCTAAATTAAAATGCAAATTCTAAAGACCAAGATTTAAGGCCAGCCTAGTGCTCAAGTTATACTATGGTTTAATGCAGAAAAGATCAAAGACGTTATAAATATCAAGCAATAAACAAGATCCAAATCCATGCATGAATCTTTAGAGATGGTGATCATATTAGCAGGTAGATGTTTAGTATGGATTGAGGAATCTTAAATTTTTGTGCTCAGCTCACAGGTTAAATTTAAAAAAATATATGATTGTGTATGGCCAGCTTAAGGTCAGTGCACTGGCACACATAACCCTGTAGTCAGAGCAGGACACTGATTATCCTGTGGTCAATGCAGTGGCACACATTACAGCGTGGTCAGCGTAGTGACAAATACTACATTGAAGTGAGTGTGGTGACACCTGTTGTATTGTGGTCACTGTAGTGTCACCTGTTATATAGCTGACCAGTGCAATGACTTCCAAAATATATGTGCTTCGTGTATTGACCCTTGTTGCATATGTGGTCAGTGCGGTGACAATCTTTACAACGATGGTCAATACGCTTGCTGACGAGCGTTAAATTGTGGTCAGTGTGGTGGCCTCCATTACATTACTGTCAGTGCAGTTACACCTGTTACCTTGTACCATCATCATCACCATCTGGTGATATGCATTATATTGAGGTCAGTGACACATGTTACACTGTGGTCAGTGCACTGATAGACCTTACAAGTCCTAGTAGGTGTGAATTCTTACAATATGGTCAGTCTGGGGACACCTATTACATTTTGGTTAGTGCAGTGGCATGCCTTACATTGTGGTTTGTGTGGGGACACCTGATACGCTGTGGTCAGTGCGATGACAACCATTACAATGTACTCAGTGGGGTGACCTGAGTTACATTCTGATCATAGCAATGGCATGTGTTACACTTGGTCAGTGCAGGAACACTGTGGTCAGTGAAAGGTGGTTGGTCAGTGCAGGAACACTGTGGTCAGTGAAAGGAGGAATGTTCTTACATTTGTGGTCATTGGCAAAATGCAGTATGCTACCTAATGGCCATCAATGTAAAGGGCATTCTTGCTACCATTGACCATCAATTTAGGAGGTATTTCTTATGCTGGTAGACAGTTTATAAATGCCCCTTTTGTAGGTGTAATGCAGTTAAAAAAACATTGCTGTCTGTGGAGGACCTAATTCTTACTGACAAAAGCATCAAGCTTAGGGTTGCCACCTGTCCGGGGATTCACCCGGACAGTCCGGGTTTTGAATGCTGTGTTCGGGTTTCATGGCATCAGAAACCGGGACACAAGATGTCAAGCAGACAGGGACAACCAAAATTAAGATAGGGGCTACTGGCCCCCCACTGAAAACAGTCTCAACTGTGATATTTACATATGAATGGGCGGCGCTATGTACATATAAATAAGCTACTACTTATTCTCCCCAAAAAATGTCTGCGTGTCACTAGAGTGTTCGGGTTTGGCTTGAAGAAAAGGTGGCAACCCTAATCAAGCTCCTGTTCTCTGCACTGGCTCCAGCAGGCTCTGCCGAGTAATATTGATGCCTTGAACTATGCAGATACCATTGGGTCATGGTACACTTTGTCCGATGGTGCCTGCAGTCATATAACACTGTCAGCAGTTATAATTAACGCATAACAATAATACCAACATAACATCAGCCATAATAACATACTACATTAAGTGTACCAGGTTTTCAGTAGACATGGCTGGTTAATATGAATTCAAGAAGAACTTTAGTAGACACAATAGGCCTCATCTTTAGTCAGCTCTGGACCTTGGCTGTCAAGCTGAAATAATTGGTGAGACTCAGCTAACAGCTGAGTCTCGCTCTGAGGAGTGGCAGCAACTGCTCCTATGTAAAATGATCATCATTTTATATATATTATATAACTTTATAAAGTTAGAAACATAATTGTCACATCATATTTACACTTGTGTTGTTTATCTGCAGATGACCTCAGTTAAAGCAACCTATTTAAGCCTTTACTTGCATTATTAATACATTGTTAATTCAATATATATTGAAATAAATACAAAATATTTATCAAAAAAAGGAAAGAGTTTAATTCATCCTAACAGAATTATACATGCAAATTTGCCCTGCAATATATTCATACATTTGATGACTTTCAAATGTATTTGTATTATTTAGGGATGATAGATTAGACTTTGAGCTTGGAAATCTCCGCCAGTGAACTTAATAAAAAGAATACCTTTCCTTTGCACAGCAGGCATGGTTAGTGAGGATGTCTGGTGTTCCCACTATGGATGCCTGCCATCGTGGAGGCCAGTGTGTGAGTAGAACTGCCTTGTTGTTATTCTGCTGAGAACAATGCCCCCCTTCTAAGATGGATTGGGGGAAGTCATGCATGCCAAGAGGTCAGGCAGCAAGATTTGTAACATGTTCACTTCAAACTGTGGGAATCCAAGGCTATGTCCAACCTTCTCACACACATAGTATCCTGTGCCCAGCAACAGATGAACAACCAAACATACTTCAATGCTTTCTCAGCTGAGTTCTGCCTATGAAAAAGAAAGGTAATTACCTCATAACATGTCACTGGAAAGACTAATTCTTCCTATTTGTATGCTCACAGAGTAATGAGAGGTTACTTGCGTTCACTCTGCTCATTAGGGGCTCTGCCAAGCTATGGGATACTGTGATGCTGGCGATGTTTCACCGCAGCATAGAACTAATTCCTATCAAACGCCCTTGGATCCAGACAAAAGAAATGAAATCTTGCAGTCACTAATTGTGACTTATAAAAAAGTAATGGTGACGTTTAGCATAGCAAATAAAGTAATAACATTACAATCATAAACTTTTGTCCTTCATGTAGAACAATGTCTGAAAAAATATGTTTTTTGCGCATAACCACCATTCAGGTTGTTTTTAGAAGTATAAGCTGGACAATGAAAGAAGAAATCTGCTATAGACAACACACACTTGTTTGATACAGCAAGCCCTTGGTGTAATTACAATTATTACAGATTACAAGCAATTGCTTGTCTTTCTTCAGCTTGTTAGCCATACCTTCCAACTTTCTAAGATGAGAAGGAGGGACACCTTCCAGCGCAATGCATTTAGGCGATGGACACAGCCCTGCTATGTCCCTAGTTATGCACAACATTAAGGGGGTTATTCACTAAGCTATCGAAGGCAGTCGAGTGACTAACCGAGCCGAATTGAACTGAAGCTATTCACTTCGACTCTGTATGGCTGATTCCAGACATACATCAGCTAAAATCAGCCCTACATCAGCTGCCTTCAGCTGGCTTCGGTCAGCCGAATATGCTCTGCATTTTCGGTTTAGCAAAAGTGCAAAAGCCATTCAACATCTGGATCGGCTGAGCTGAACCTCCGGCAGTTCGGCAGTGAGTGACTAGCTGAATGCCACCGAGCGGCATTCGGCTCGGCGATTCTGTTTGCCACCACCAAGGTATCAGCAGAATAAAAAAAAATATAAAGAAAAGAAGAGAAAAAATAAAATGTTAAAACAATAATTTTAATAAATGTAAAAAAAAAGAAAAATAGTTAAGAAAATAATAAAAAAACGAAATAAATAAATAAATAAAGTTAGGAGGGACCCCACGTTAAACAAAAAAGTGTGTGGGGTTCTCCCTGAAAGTCATACCAGGCCCTATAGGTCTGGTAAGAATTTTAAGGAATAACCCCACCCCCAAAAAAGTGGAAAATAAAACATGCGGTCCCCCCTAAAATTCCCAACCAGACCCTTGATCTGAGCACAGCCGGGATGGGCAGGAAAGGGGGGCGGATGAGCGTGCACCCCCCCTCCCTGCCATACCAGGCCACATGCTCTCGGGACTGGGAGGGAGATCGTCCAGGCCCCTCCCCCCTGGAAAAGCACCTTGTCCCCACAAGCCCTGGGGTGTTAGTTGTGGGGGTCTGCCGGCAGGGGACCTTATTTGCATTGGGGTACCCCTTTAATAAAAGGACACCCAGATGCGGCCCCCCCTTGTGAATGAGTAAGGGGTACCCATTCACTAAAGGGTTAAATAAAATATAAAGAGACCAGAGTTTTAACAAAAATTATTTAATTGAAAAAAACATAACAAAAAGTTTTGACAATTCCTTTATTAATAAAAAAAATCTAAAAAATGTATCCAACGAAGTAATTCAGGGTCAATCACGACGTCCAGCATTGTCCACAACGACGCCGACTCGTCAAAATAAAAATAAAGAACGACGCCCGCCGACCCGACCTCATGCAAAGAACTTCCGCCGCAGAATGAAGACTCTGGTAGGCATCACTGCTAGCTCCACCCAACTGTTTACATTTGTCCGGCACCTGTCAGAGTCTTCCCGCAGGTCCCGGACAAATCAAAACAAATGGGCTCCGCCCAGTTTTTGTCGTTTATTGACACCCAAGTGTCCTCAAATGCTTCGGCAGACTGTTTTTCTCGCTTCGGCTGAGCCATTAGCCTACCTTCAGCTGCTGTACGGGCTATTGTGAATAGCCCATACAGCAGTCCTTCGGTTTGACTGAACAGAAGGGCTCCGGCGGCCGAAGTGAGCTGAAGGATCAGCCACAGCTATGACTAGACCCTTCGGCTCCATTAGTGAATAAACTTCTAGATGATTAGTTAAACCCAAAATAGTTTTTTTTCACCACTACTTTTCCTTTACACTGGCTTTTCGAACTAGCAAACAAGATAATTAAGAGACAGGATAAAGGTTTTGGTGCATAAAAACATTTTTGGTAGTAAAATTGTCCCTTTGCATAGAAATCTGTTCATCTTACCAACAAAATGGATAGCTGTGGAGGAAAAATGGACAGAGGTATATGTTAAAATGAGGGACAGTGCCTCTAAATCAGGGACTATGGCACCAGAGCCACCGAAGGCAGCGCTTGGCCATCTAGGCCACTGTGAGATACGGTTGCTTGTAAGTATTTGGCTGCTGCCATGCCCCCTTTACCCTTGGATTTTCAAGTTTAATTGAGCACTATTAGCAGCCATCTACCATCTTAACCCAGGTGTGTAATGAATGATCACAGGCAGACGCAAGCTTCCACAGAGCACAGAGTCTGCCCTCAGCTGTTCTAGGGGCTACTGGGTCTAAGGTCTGATTTTGTTGTAAAAAAAAAGGTAAAAATACATGAAGGAAGAGTGTTTTAAAACAGTAATGTTAATATAACAGTTAGGGATGCACAGATTTATCGGCCGCCGAAACATATCGGCTGAAAATGGCACTTTTGGCATAATGCCGAAAGTACAATTTTCCTGCCGATACATTGGCGCATCCTTGCTTTCTTTCCTCCCCGCTGGGCGCTGCTCTGTGTCCCAGCGGGGAGGAGAGAAACTGTGATAGTCAGCCGAGCGCTGCGGGAGGAGAGCGCTGTGAGTGGCCAGGGTCTCCTCCCACACTGCTCAGCCTCCTATCACAGTCCGGCAGAGCGGTGTGTGGGCGGAGACAGGCCGCACTGTCACAGGAGGCTGAGCTCTCCTCCCTACACCGCTCGATCAGCCTCCTGTGACAGCGTGTCAGAGAGGAGAGCAAGTGCAAACACTCAGTGATCAGTGATCGCTGAGTGTTTGTAGATAATTGAGGACATGGTATGTGTACTGTGTCCTCAATTATGAATGAATGGGAGAGATCTACATCACCTCCTGTACATTCATAGTTGTAGTTATAGTAAACACACCATGTCCTCATGTTATGAATGAACAGGAACACTCCTAGGGAATCCTTGGTTCATTTATAACAGGGGATACAGAAAAAGAGATTAAGGATCATGCATCACCTTATCTATGAAGCAACATTTCATGTGCCAACTATAGAGCATAGATGGCACATAGATTGTGGCAGAACAGTTGGCATATAAATAATGGAGCATAGGGCATGCTACAACAATGCATCTTACCTATGCAGCAACAATTAATGTGCCAACTATGCAGCACAGGTGCCTCATAGCTTGTGGAAGAACAGTTGGAATATGAATAATGGAGTGTAAAGCATGCTACACGAATGCCTTACCTATGCTGCAACAATACATAGAGTACGAAAGATTAGGACTTCTGTCAGGTTATTGTTGTCTGTTTCCCCTTTGGAGTGATTTTTCCCAATAGAAACATCTGGGACATCTCTTCAAGGGTGATGTTGGCAAAAACTCATATTTACTATGGGAAGGTGAGGTATCTCAGGAACAGGAAAATATTAAATTCTCCCCTATGGGATCGCAAAGAGAAAACTTAAAAACCAGACAGCAACTTTAATTCTTTCCCACACTATCCAGAGCTAAAACATGTCTGGGTTTAGGCATTAAAAATATCAGTTATCTAGAAATCTCACCTATATAAGTGTATTGTGAACCATCAATTCTTAATGTACAGCTGGTTATTGGATGTATAAAGATATTATTGGCATACCTGTTACCGCGAAATTAGAAAAACACTTAAACTGTGGTATAGGTTTTGGCATGAGATTGGTTTTGGCATGAGAATACTTGCTATTTTAAAGCCCAGCCAAAGCGTTTTATAAACATTTTTGGATAGACCTGGGAAGAGTAAATACTTCTGACATGTATTTATTGCTGCTGGTGACTATGTGGTGAAAAATTCACCTCACTTACTGTTGCTTTGACAGCATGTGGCATCAGGACAGAAAATGAGGGGAGAGGTTGTCACCAGGACAGATTTCAGTTTAGTTTCGGTTTTAAAATTTCCATTTCGGTGCACCTCTAATAACAATCCATGTGCCAACAATGCAGCACATGTGGCACATAAATTATGGCAGCACAGTTGGCATATGAATAATGAAGCACAGGGCATGCTACCACAATTCATGCATCACCTTATCTATGAAGCAACATTTCATGTGCCAACTATAGAGCATAGATGGCACATAGATTGTGGCAGAACAGTTGGCATATAAATAATGGAGCATAGGGCATGCTACAACAATGCATCTTACCTATGCAGCAACAATTAATGTGCCAACTATGCAGCACAGGTGCCTCATAGCTTGTGGAAGAACAGTTGGAATATGAATAATGGAGTGTAAAGCATGCTACACGAATGCCTTACCTATGCTGCAACAATACATAGAGTACGAAAGATTAGGACTTCTGTCAGGTTATTGTTGTCTGTTTCCCCTTTGGAGTGATTTTTCCCAATAGAAACATCTGGGACATCTCTTCAAGGGTGATGTTGGCAAAAACTCATATTTACTATGGGAAGGTGAGGTATCTCAGGAACAGGAAAATATTAAATTCTCCCCTATGGGATCGCAAAGAGAAAACTTAAAAACCAGACAGCAACTTTAATTCTTTCCCACACTATCCAGAGCTAAAACATGTCTGGGTTTAGGCATTAAAAATATCAGTTATCTAGAAATCTCACCTATATAAGTGTATTGTGAACCATCAATTCTTAATGTACAGCTGGTTATTGGATGTATAAAGATATTATTGGCATACCTGTTACCGCGAAATTAGAAAAACACTTAAACTGTGGTATAGGTTTTGGCATGAGATTGGTTTTGGCATGAGAATACTTGCTATTTTAAAGCCCAGCCAAAGCGTTTTATAAACATTTTTGGATAGACCTGGGAAGAGTAAATACTTCTGACATGTATTTATTGCTGCTGGTGACTATGTGGTGAAAAATTCACCTCACTTACTGTTGCTTTGACAGCATGTGGCATCAGGACAGAAAATGAGGGGAGAGGTTGTCACCAGGACAGGATGACACAGACAGCAATAAAAACCTTACATAGGTTCTAACCCTTCCCTGTTTTGCTAAAGAGATATTGCATTTTGTCCCCAAAGAAGGCAATTCTGGGATTACCATTATTAATGTGGAGGGTTTTTAGTTCCATTTGACTTATTCCCTTTTCCCTGGCAGCTCATTTTGATGTGCATGATTTTGCGATGGATCTGTTACCAGGATGTTACACAAAGTAAGAAATTGCTCCAAATTGTATTAGTGCTACCACCATGCACTTCCAATAATCTGTAATTAGGGACTCAGCTAGGGGCTGAAGCCACACTGCACACCTACACTACAAAATTACTAAACTATTTGTTGAGGTCTGCCTTTTTGTGGTCAGGAGTAGATGATACGAACATAACTGGATGTAGTTGCATGAAAAGGGCACCAAATACTGTCCACGAGAATGAAATAGTGGCAACACCCTGAGAAACCAGGATTCTATTCATCACCCTTGCTCACTTCCATTGATACTTACCTTCACTGTGTTTCCCTCTCTAGTCACTCTATGGAGCCCTTGGGAATACACAATACTTATGGGGATGGAGAAACATGAAGTACTGTCATGTAGGGATGTGGTCATTAGTCCTGTGTAAGCTCCAACACATTGATATGGAGCTTACATAGGGTGCACACATGACTCCTCCTCATACAATGCAGGAGTACTACCTGATTATGTCAAGGAACATCACACAGCCTGGTGCATCAGGAAGAATAGGAGAGCACTGGAGACAACTGGAGCAGGGGTTAAGGTAAATAATGCCTCTTCATCTCCCCCTAGACTTAACAAGCATGTATCCCTTACTGTGCGTGCAGCCCCAGTGCAAGGGTTTGTTTTTTCATCCTGGAGTAGGGCTTTAATTGAGGGCTCCAGTAAGTGAGCAGGTTTAGGGCAGCGCTCGGGAAACACAAATACAAATTTAAGATGCCAACTCTGCAATCCCAACCCAATCCATTTAATCCACCAAAACTAAGCACAGCATGACAAATAAAGAAAATAAACTGATTTAAAAAAACAGCCAGCACAATACATAAAAATATAGTTTTTTTATATTTTTAATAAAAAGTGGTTACAGTTTCATCTTCAGTGAAAATACAAAGTTGTCAATTTGGTAGTGTACACAGATCAGAAATGGAATGGTTTTGGGTATAAAAATGGTTGTTAAGATGCGGCATGTTCACTTCATTCAAGAGAAATAACACTTCTGTAGATGAAAAGCAGAACACAATTTTGTCTATGCCTTCTCGTACTGACGAACAGAAACGATATCACCAAATGTAAGAGTCTGCAGAAAGAATTAAAAAAAAAGCTCCATTTATATCTGTTTTATATGTAAAATATGTTATGCTGAATATTATCCACAGTATATATAAAATATCCTTCTGGATTGCATGCTTCTATTTGCTTTAGTGCAAGGTTACTTCTCATATTATAGTTGCTTATTTTAATTAGAGATCAGATACATAGGAGAAATAATAAGCAGGGGAGGAAAGAAGATTAACCCCTTGTGAGCAACTGCCTTACATTAAACATATTAACATAAATGTATCCCAAAGGAGGAAACTGTTAACAGTGGTTCACAACTGTTCATTTTATGCTACTAAAATCAGGGCCTTTAGAATAAACAGAATGAATGGCAAATGGGGTCAAAAGTAACCAACAACAGGGCACTACCCAAAACTTCTAGGGTTATTATTACCCTATAATAATCTGTACAGTTCTGTGATTACTTCATGTTCTGCATCAGGCAAAGTTTTTTTGTTTTATTTTAATCTAATCATTGGTATTTTACAAACACGTGATGGTGGTAATGTAAAGACCAGATCAATATTTTTTACAACACAGATGGCTTTGACATAATTACTGAGCTAGTGATTAGCTAATTTGGGTCTAAGTAAGGATATTCATCCTAAAGCCTGAGACTCACCAGACCATCTCTAATTTAAATGTCTATATGCTTCCAATCAACTTCATAAAGAACTGAACGCTAATCTTTTAAAGGGATAGATTTAAATTATTGGCCTAATCAGATTCTTGGGAAAATGCTGTTCTAAGGTTTTCCATAGGATCCCAGACGTCTTGAAAATTAGTGATGAGCAATCCACTGGATTGGCATTGGACCTAAAGCGCTGCGCAAACTGTTGGCGCTATATAAATCCTGTATAATAATAATAATAATTAATTAAGCACTTCTCTATACATCTTTACTCAACACTATGTTAAAAATACTTATTATAACAACAAACAAGCAGTCACAACATATGTTTCTCCTTTTTTATAAAATGTATCCAAAACAGGTACAGAGACATTCACAGGTCTTACAGGGGAGATACATTGGCAATAAAATGCTGTTGCTCTGACTTGTCCTCCTACAAAATCAGTGAGTGGCTATATACTTACTTTGGAGTTGTTCCACACCCACAATTAAGATGAATTATATTTCTACCCCTTAGAAGTGGTCACCTCTGGGAGGCTCCCTACATCGAGATGCCAATAGCAATGCCCATCCAGTGCTTCCAAAGAAATTTTATGTCTCCAAATTACTCTTTAATAGATTGACAAAAGATGACTCACCAAAGGCAAAAGGAAAAAGGATTTCCCACTTTGAAAGTTCTTCGAGAGATCTTTCAGGACCAAAGAGAACAACGTAAGATATGCAGCCTGTTCTTATATAGTTAGGTTGAAAAAATAAAAGTCCATTCAGTCCAACCTTGTATGTTCTTGCATCCTGATATTGTTTTATAATTATTATTTTTAAATTAAAAATTATAAAACACTATTGGCATGAAAGGGCTGATCATCCAGACTACTCCAGGAACCTTCCAAAATGTTTATGCAAACATTATGTAAGTCAGGAGTGCTTCCCTACCTGCTAAAGCAGGATGCTTGAGGAGGCTCAACAACCTATTAGGAGGCTTGGAGATGGTCCCATGGCATAGGGGGAGAGGCATGCTTATTCTCTGTGTTTCAGAAAGCCTCTATTTGCATACTTACAATGGGTAAGCTTGTATGACACATTGGAGGTTAGTGGATGTCCAGATCTTTTAAATTTTCTTTACCTTTAGGCCATTCTCAGATGCCAGACATTACAAACTTCTGCGCTTCTACGCTTTTATATACTCACCATAACCATTTTGCCATCCTTTATTTCTCTTACAAATTTTGTTTCTTTACCATCCCACTTCTGTACATGGACTACTTTATCTCCTTCCAAGGTTACAGTAGACTGTTAAGAACAGATATAAAGTTACCAAAATGTAGAAACAAACTAAAGTTTAGGTCATAATACAAATCAGCTTTTTAAATGATTATTGCAGTGGGCTGTAATTAAGAGTCAATTGGGCTGGTTTAGTAAAGGAATAAAGACTCTTCAAGTAGCAACATTTATGTTCACTTAGCCTAATAAATACGGTGGAGCTGTGCTAACTTCAACAATCCAATCGCATATAAAACAAAAAAATGTGTTTCTGTAATTACCCTATGATTGCGTATTCATAGTGAACAACGCTTCACTTAATTTACTAAGCCTAGTGAACATATACTTCATGGACTGTCTCAACTCCTTTGGTAAATCAACTGTATTTAAAAATATTAGCTTTCAGTAACCTTTTATAGTCTCCAGAAAATAATTTATATTATTAAATGAAAATAGAGCATATTATACTATTATTATGAAATATATGGATATACACAGAACAACAACCTGCAAACAGTTTTTCATACAGCATAATTTCTCATTCAAGTTTGGCAAATAAACTAGATAATCTGTACCTACTACCACTGATTAGATCATTGGCATGGTCAAATTCAATTATTAGTAACTAAAAAATCAAAACCAAAGAGCAGAGTAAAGCTGTTCTTTGGTTTTGTTTTTTTCATTAGTAACAATTGAAGCTGTCTCG
>NW_017307154.1:607202-616772 GCF_000935625.1 Nanorana parkeri
TTGAGGAGCTACTTATTACTTTCTAAGTGCTTTGAGACATTAATGGGGTGGTTTTTTTTTTCAAATAAAATAATGTAACAGCAGAACTAGCCGGAGAGCTAAAAAGTTATTTCTGTTAGTTAAACAATCAGCAGTTAACACTAGTAAAAACAAACTTCTTATAAAACGAAGCTGACAGATAGAGCTGATTTGGATTTTGGCACAGGAGCTAAAAACATTGACTATAGTTTCTCAACTCTACATGGTGTATTCTTATAGACAGTATGTTTTGTAAAATTCTCTGGACACTTCAAAATGATTTCCAACCGGTGACATTTAATTAGCAATTACATTCTCTAGGGAATAACCTGGCAACTGCTTATAAAGTAAAAATAAACATATAATTTGGAAGCGTACTTCTTGGTCATACAGTAATCACAGGAATCTTACTTTAATGAGTTCTATAGTCAAATATGCAAAACAAATTACATTGGAAAACATAGTAAAGCACCTAAAAAGCCTAAAATCCAAATACGTTCAGTTGCCTATTTAAAATACAATGCTGTTGGCAACAAAAGTCAGTCATTTCTCATTTCGTTTAACCTCACTGCTTTGAGAAAGGCACACAAAAGCCAAGTTCCAAAGCTTCAACAATCTAGAGCAAGCTGCTTTGTTCCTGCCCCCCTTCCTTGCCCATTCCCCTTCTCAATTGTATCTACTATAAGATTCTTCGTTCTCTGCCGAGCTCTCACCTTACAGTTCCTGTCATCAGCTGTGGCTTCATCAAATTCTTCCCCGAGCTTGAAGCTGATCTCTGTGTTCTTGAATGTACTCTGGGTCCTGATCACCACTTTGTCACCTTCTTGGCTAATGATGACAGTGGGTTTGGTCACATTGCCAACCTGTCTGGTAGCAAAGCCAACTCCTGGAGAGAACAGAAAGGTAAGCAGTCAGAGTTTTGGAAACAACTTCTATGGATGCAATCTAGTAAGCACTAAAATATTTAGCCAACATGAATAATTAGAGAGTTCTCCTGCGATTAGGTTATCCGCCTGCATATCAGCAGAAGTATCTACTGGCTGTAACAATCTACCAGCTGACTTCATGAGTACAGACTGCAGGTGGTTAATAGGAGGCACGTTACAGAAGGCTGGCTTGATGCTCAGTACACGTTGTCTCCGTTATCTATAGCAGATGCTGCACAAATCTGCAGATTAAAGGATGCACACACACCTAGGGCTTTCATGTACTCATCAAAGTTCTGGCTGTCAACCAGTTTCCAGGTGGCACAGAAAGCATCTACCATTTTAGCAGCAGGTATGTAAGAGAGAGCACTGTGTAAGGTTTAAATGGCTTTTTTTCCCTTGGCTAGGAGATGCTCTGTCCTGCTTTACATGGCAGCCCTACTTATTGGGAGACTTGCAACTGCTGATGGGGGCTGGACCTTTGCTAGAAGAAAGGGGTCCAACACTACCCATCCTCAAAGACCAATCGCCTGACAAGAGGTGTGGCATGGATAATACTCCAAGCTCACACAAAGGGTCAGGAAATTAAATGCTTGGCTCGCAGCCCGTGAACTAATTTCAGAAGAGGTCATTTTAGGGAAGAAAAGTTACATTTTATGTTTTTACAAATATAGATGTCTAAAAAGGTTTAAAAAATATTTTGCCTCATTTTTATGAAACAAAAAATGTATTTGGATACAGGATGCCATTTGCCCTTACAATTCAGATTTAAATGAAAACCGAAAAGTTTAGAATTTTCTTAACTAAATCACAATATTACAAAATACACATTCATTCATGCATTTACACATTAAAGGTATATAATACAATCATTTATATATTATAATACATGTGACCACTCTTCAAATCAGGATGATCACCTAGCATCAAAATAATACATTATAATAAGTTTGTTAAACAGTCAGGTTTAACAGTATAATTAAAAGTATGTACAGACTGATGAATTAACCACTTGAAGACCGCAGTGTTTACACCCCCTTCCTGGCCAGGGCATTTGTTAGTATTCAGCACTGCAGTACTTTGACCTGTATTCAGTCATGCAACTGTGTACTGAAATGAATTTCATACCATTTTTTGGGGATACATAGAGCTTTTCTTTTGGTGGTATTTAATCACCACTGATTTTTTTATTTTTTTTCTATAAAATGAAAAAAATGACCAAAAATGTAAAAAAAAAAAAACTGTTTTCCCCTATTGTTATGAAACATTGTTACCCAATTTTTTTGGTAAAATATAAAAGCCTTAAAATTGCGCATGCCTGTGAAATCGCAAAAAACTACCACACCCAAAATTGGCCAAAGGCGACGCTTTAAAAGCTTTTACCACTCATCAATTTAGTGTTAACAGTGATTGATGGCCCTAATATTATTGCTCACACTCTGACGTTCACAGTGATATGTAACATGTGTGGTGTAATGGGCGCAATCGTCATTTTCACAGGTCGGCGCACCCAACGCATCTTTGTGCGTGTATGTGGGAGTGGAGTTAAAAAAATTGTGTTTGTTTTTTTTGTGTGTGACTTTTTTTTACACTTAACTTTATTGTTATCGCATAGGAGAAGCACCCTATGTGATATCAAATTACAGTGACAGGTCCTCTTTATGGAGACATCAGGGGTTTCTAAGATCTCTAATGTCACCTAGGGACCCCCGAAAGAAGCTGATGAAGCAGAGTAATAAACATTACTTGCATTCACAGAACGGGGAGGAGATTGGAGGGAGATTGTGTACTGATCTCCCTCCGTTCTCCTGCACAGAGCCACAATGCCGGTCCCAGGCCCACACAGAGCACAGAGAACCCTGTATTGTGGCAGCGGCAATGGAGGAGCGACATACAAGCGATTGGGCGTCTGTGCAGATGCTGGTTTGCTTGTATGTAAACAGCCATCACTGGCTGTTTCAAATTTTGACAGTTTCTCATTTGTGCAGCCAGGCGGTACGTACGAGCAGGTGCGGTCACATAGGACGTTTTAAGATGCCCAGCCACATCTACAAGGCTCCCGTCTGGCCGTTTTGCTACGTTCGGCGGAAAGGAGGTGGGTGATATATACACATATTGTATATTTGGCTGCTAATAATGAGTGTACTGGTAAGGTGTAGAGCATGTTGCAAATGAGCCTAGAACCTGTATTAATATCTGCTGCTATTGCCATGTCAGCAAATATACAAATAAGTCCTTATGCACAGAGATACAAATACTGTATATGGCCATACAGTAACATGCACTTGTATTTGCAGTGCTTTGGAGTCCCAGCTTCTGCATTGTCATGTCCATAGGATTGCATGGACAGAATACGCTGTATGTAGGTTTATGCATGTAAACACAAGCTTACATGCATGCCGACCAGTTCCCATACTCGGAAGTTTAGTGTTTTGGAATCTACACAATCTACACAAATGTGTCTGTGAATACCGATACTTGCTTTCACAATTGTATACCCACAATACATATTCAGTCCATACAATCATATGGACACAAAAACACAGCAGCTTGTAGGTAGGTGCAGTACGGCCAATGGCCACTAGATGCCCCCATGGGGCCCTGGAGATAGATGTAGCTCTGGCCTGGGGAGACTCTGTGTCCCAGGAGAGTTGATTATAGGGGGCGCCCGAGAGGGGAAGAGAGGAGAGTTGTGGAGTTCAGTACAGGAGAGCAGAAGTCTAAGACTGTTTGCAGAGTCTCCGGAGGGAGACTGTTTCTTAAACATAGGCTGGTCCATGGGAAGGACAGGACCAGGCCTGGGACTATGTAGAGCTACAAAGATTCCCCAGTTTCCCCTGAAGGGGGAAACCACCGAGCTAGGACTGACAAGGATGGGATTCCGGAGTATAGTGAGAAGCTGTAAGACTGACGATATTTGCCAGTGGGCCTCTGGCCGAAGTAAGTCATGGACTCTGAGCTGCACCTGTGCTGTACCTCTCTCTCTCTAATTTGCATCACTATGCAACTATCAAGAACTGTGCTGTCATCCCATTCGGGGGTGGCCGAACGTGTGCTTTGTTCTGTTAATACCTTCAAATAAAACCAAGAAAAGACTATCTGTGTGGACTGGTTCTTCTCTATCTATCTATCTATCTATCTATCTATCTATCTATCTATCTATCTATCTATCTATATCTATTCATTCTCAAATGTGTTTTGTAAAGCTTCTTTGTACATTCTAAACACAGACTATGCCTTGTGGGCTCTTTCAGAGCTCTGGCTCTGTGGCAGTTGTGGTTTAGGTGGTATCTCAATCTTTCTGTTCCAAGGTAGGATAACATGGAAAGGTTCCTGTGCATGCTCTCCACTCAGTTACTCACCGCATCTCTATATGTTGGGGCAGGCACTGCTTGCTTCCTTTAGGCCTTACCCTGTTGTCTCCAGCACTCAACATTTTCAGGAATACCTCCCAGGAGGGGAAATCTCTGCGTCCTTCCAACCCCCAGGGTCCTAGACATGAGGAGAGAGATCTTCTAAGGTGACATCCACACAAGGCAAAAGCCCATGAAGGATGAGTGCAAACAGAACGTGTCCCAGACATCTGGCCCCCCATCACCTGGCCCCCCAAGCCTGCTGATTAGCTATGCTATTGTACATCCATAACACAGAAGGATACTTCTCCAGCATGCCCTGCCAAAGCACGTTCAAACAACACGTGGCAGAGAAAATTCACTCAATGCTCCTGTTGAAGTACAGATAGGTTGACTGCGGGACACTGCTGGCTACAAAAATGCAAGAAGGAATTTAGCAGAAATACGACATCCCTACACACACATCTAGTTGTACAATCCCATAAGCTCAATTTGCAAAGCTTTAAAAAAAAAAAAGCCTGAGGGACCCTATTATCAGCTGTGTGGTGGGACTCAACTGAAAATTACGTTCACTTTTTTTTAAATTGAGCCTTATGTGTATAACCTGCACAGGTTCGCATAGTTATACTTCACGTGAATCATATAGGATATTATCCTTTTTGAGCTCACCACACACATTACAACTTGTTTTTACAATATCTACCAACAAGTATGTAGTACAAGGGCCTGCCTAACTGAATACAGATTGACTGGATAGTTTAGAGTAGGTCCTCATATTACATAGTTTTGCTACATCTATAGTTGATTGTATAGAGATTGTATTGTCAGATTGTAATGTGTATGATGAGCCTAAACTACACTTACAATTGATAACATATTATGGAGCACAGAAACAATTTCCACACAAACAACTGGTATCACAAGCTGGATACTGTTTATTCTTGAAGTCAAAACATGCTGTAAACAAACACAGGCTCCTCCAACTCTAACATGTTTCACCAAACGACTTATTCATAGAGATATTTTGACTTCGGGAATAAACAGTATCTAGCTTGTGATACCAATCGTTTTTGTGCGGCAATTGTTTCTGTGAGAACCAGTATCAAGCAGCAGCATGCCCTTTTTTGCCTACACCAACAAGAGGGATGGGGCTGTGTTAATGCAGAACAAGGAATATGTCACTTCATTGCTACAGCACAGTGGCATAGTGGTTAGCACTTCTGCCTTGTAGCACTAGGATTCCCTGGTTCAAATCCTGGTCAGAATACAATCTGTAGGGAATTTGCATGTTCTCCCTGTGCTTGTGTGGGTATCCTCCCGTTTCCTCCCACACTCCAAAGAGATGCTGGAATGTTAATTGGCTCCTGTCTAAATTGGCCATGTACGTATGTGTAGTAGGGACTTTGTAAGCTCCTTGAGGCAGGGATGAATGTGCACTGTGTAAAGCGCTGTGTAAAAATTGTCAGCGCTATATAAATACCAATGGTAAATAAATAAAACATTGTGTTGATTTAACAGAGGTTAAACTTGTAGCATGAGACTATAACTGTCCAAGCAAATAATAATGAGCCCATACCTGTAAAAGGTGCTCTTTAATCGCAAGCAAACATTTTAAGGCTTTTTTCCCACAGAAATTCATATTACAATATGGATGGGAAGATTTCACAGTGGATGAGTGATCTGCCTATCTATGGAATTCATACGGGAAGTTATTTAACCAGAAATATGTTATATTGCTTACTATGAAGTATATAAAAAGAATATTAAATGTAGTAAAATTAAAGATTCATTTTGCTAAAGATTCACAATACATCATTATGTTTCTGAAAGCGAACACTCATTAAAGCCTATGAGGCTAGCGACGATTTTTGCCAGGCAATTTACTTGGCATGCGACTGCTGAGGTTATTGGAGTTCGTTCTCCTTGTTAGAGGCAACACTAAGCGAGAGGAGAATGGCTGGTGATTAAATAATAAGGCTATAGCAGGTTTCCGAATGTAATCCAATTGTTGGCATGCCTGTCCGGAACAACAATGAGCTGCTTTATTCCTTAGCCTAAAGGATGAATCCGGACAGCATTACACAGACACAGAATACATTTGCTGCGGCAGTCCTGTGTATTTTACTAAAGTAAATAAAAAGTGCTCTTCTTAGCTGTATAGAAGACAAGAAGTCTAAAATTAGACTACCAAATCTGATTTTAAAGTAGCACAAAATGAATTACTACAGTAGGTAAGCAACATCGGTACACAAAAATATAATTAAAGAACTGACTTTACTCACTATTTTATCTCACAAACGTTTGGGTGACCTAATAAAACAGTACTTTTTTTACAGCATTTACTATCATTTGCTACTCTGTGTCAAAAGGATCAGTGATAAGGACAAAGGACTGATTGTGTTTCAAAAATTGCAATGGCTTCGGTTAAGGAAAAAAAAAGTCCACACAGTTCTTGACCTCTAACACTATGGTATATGGGGTTACAGTATGGCAACTGTTCATTACTTTATTACACAAACCTATAAGGCATAGTAACATGTAACAAACAAAATCACCATAATTAGTTCAACTTCACTAGGTGTTGAAGGTTAAATACTGTGTGCAATAGGCTTTGGACCTAATTGCTCGTCAAAACAGTCCTCTTTCAGTAATGCTGCTTCATGACCTCTAAAATATGCCATGGCAAAGCGGTGAGCGTGTGTTTTGGTATTTTAAAATGCATTTAAGCTTGCCTAATAAATAGCTGACTATAAAAGGTTGGTAACAAGCATTGTCAAGGAGCATTTAGTATGACGCTTTCTGAATAGTTTGAGCTTACAGAGTGGAGAGGCCGAAGCCTGGAGCAAGTGGCGTGGGACTTCTGTAGAGTTATTTAGGTAAGTATACACTGGTCTAACTAACTGTCCACCAACAAATAAAGGCACTTGCACACTAACCACCAAAGAAATTAGGGCCACTGACTACCAATGTAAAAGTAAAACTTAATGTAACTCATTGACAATGCACACTGACTACAAAACAAAGAGGGCACACTGAGCGCAAATGTAATGGGGACAATGATAACTAAACAACAATGTAGTGGGGGAAATGGCCACTAAACACCAACGTAAATGGGGACAATTACCACTGAACATCAATGTAATGGGGAAAATGACCACTAAACACCAATGTAAGGGGCACACTGAACACAAATTTAATAGGGACAATGACCACTAAACACCAATGTAATGGGGACAATGACCAATAAACACCACTGTAATGTGGGCAATGACTGCCAAACACCAATGTAATAGGGACAGTGACCACTAAACACCAATGTAATGGTGACAATGGCCACTAAACACCAATGTAATTGGGGCAATATAAAAAGAGAAATGATCTGATTATAGAAAATCAGGTCAAGGCAGTACAAATAAGGGTTGAATGGCCGAATTTTATAAAAGTATAAAGTTTATTTTAATTTTATAAAAGTCGTGGGTCACTACACACTTCACCTACTAATTGTCACCAGATAACCCTGCTGAGATTGCATAACAGATAAAAATGAATCAAAAACAGATCAAAAAACTTGACATAACACTCATTCACTTCACATGCACACCAATGCCAACTGCTTAATCTTATGAACCGGTATAACTCAAAGTGAGAGCAAAAAACAGCGTTGTGCACAAAGATTTAGAGATGAATCAATTGAATTAAATATGATATAATCATAGACAGCTATTTTCTTCTATTGGCCGTTTCTTCCAGATAGCACCATGGATATCAAACTCAAAAGAGTTGAAAATTGAAACATAAAGTCAAAGGGAGCATAACTGTTACATTTGTGGCCACAGCTGTGAGTACACAACAAATGCATATATATTGTATCGCCTCGTCAGGCGCTGATATGATATAAAGGTAGTCCTTCCAATTGCGGTGCGGGATGTCCCCCGAAAATTCTTTCACCCAAAGGAGGTTTACTTAATCATGTAATATGCGAATCCAAAATGATAGAGGTACTCACAGGTGCCGGATGAGTTCCGATTCAAGGAATCCTGCCAAAGCAGCGGCTCTACCGCTTCTGGTTTAGCACAGTTATCGTTCCCAAAGATAAGTTGTTTCTTATTCGGTGCAGGGAATGTTCATTAAGATTCTTCTTTGTAGTTCAGGCTAATCCTGATGGTTTGTAAATAATTGCTGTAAATTCAAAGTAGCGCTGTTTATGATTTTTAGCCGGAGTGCTGTAACGTGACATGCAGGTGGATTTGCAGTGTGGCCTCTGCTACCATGACGCGTTTCGCCCCTCCTTCTTTTTCGGGGCTTCGTCAGAACATACACAGTAGAGGGTCGTCTGATAGCCGAGAATTCAAACTTTGTTTCACCCACAAATAAGGTTAACCATTTAACATTGGGTTCTGGACTCTGGGTATAACCTTGTTTTTGTAATTGGGACAATGACTGCTAAACAATTACACTCTGTAAAGGTGCCCACACACCTTGCGATAGACGCATGATAATCGCGGGAAATCCCGCGATCGTACGATTATCACAAGGTGTGTGGAAGGCGTGCGACCTCTGCTACTGTAAGGTCGCACCACTTTTATCTTATGAACATGTTCGAAAACCCGCCGAGAATCGTACGATTGTCGACGGGTGTGAGGCATGTTCGTAAGATAAATGCCACACGGGCCGGTGTGCGCAAGCACACACTGCTCGTTCAGCATTGCGGTCATTGGAAGCCCGCCCCACAGCGGGGCAGGCTTGCGATCATCGCAAGTACAATCTGCCTGTCCAAGATAGGCAGATCGTACGTTTTTTTTATTACCTTACAACCATTGCAAGACAAAGGGGTCTATTCACGAAGCTGTCAAAGGATCTAGCCGTAGCTTCGAAGGGGTACTGTATGGGCTATTCACTATAGCCCATACAGCTCCCGAACGTGGCCGAGTGGCTCAGTCGACCCGAACGCATATCAGTCGAGCTCGATGCCTCAGTCGAGCCGAGCGGCTCAGTCGATCCGAACGCATATGCATCGGCTCGAGGGTACTGTATGGGCTATTCACTATAGCCCATACAGCTCCCGAACGTGGCCGAGTGGCTCAGTCGACCCGAACGCATATCAGTCGAGCTCGATGCCTCAGTCGAGCCGAGCGGCTCAGTCGATCCGAACGCATATGCATCGGCTCGATGCCGAGCTGAAAGCCGAAGCTGGCCGAGCGGCCGGCCATTGGCGGCCGACAGCCTGCTCCTGACATCTGGGCGGAGCCAGCCGTGATCTTACGGCTGGCTCC
>NW_017307154.1:618485-621268 GCF_000935625.1 Nanorana parkeri
TTTTTACGGCAGCAGAGCCGCCGGACATTAAAAAACTGTTGGGCAGAGCTAGCTGTCATTGCTAGCTCCGCACAGTCGTTTTCTATTTACTTAATTTTTTTTACTTTTTTAACTATTTTTCTGTTCTGCTCGGTCCCTCTGAGGAACCGAGCAGAACAGCCAAGCTATTCACTCACTGTTGTTCGACATCTATAAGAATAGGCCGAACAGCAGTGAGTAGCCTGCCGGAGGTACGGCTTAGCCGATCCAGATGTTGGATCGGCTGAGTCAAACTCCTTCTGCACTTCGGGTCAGCCGAACATGCTGAGCATGTTCGGCCCGACCCGAAGCCACCCGATGTACGGCTGATTTCAACCGATATACGGCTGAAATCAGCCGTACCAGCCTGAAGTGAATAGCCGAACAGTGTTCGGCTCACTTCACTTGGGGTCGGTTGTTCACTCGGCTGCCCTCGGCAGCTTAGTGAATAGACCCGAAAGTCTTGCGATGGTTGTAAGGTGTGTGCCCAGCATAATATGTGCTGTGCAATTGCAATTAGTCCAGACCCCTGCAGTTTGACCACTGCACTATATACATCATGCCATGCATTACATAATCTTGACTGCTGCACTCTATATACTACATAGTTCTGACTACCGCACTCTCAGGATATGTTGTATATTACATAGTCCTGACTGCTGCACTGTATAGGCTATGGTATAAGTTACTTTGACCTTACCCCCTGGATTCTATACACTCTTTTGTACATATGAAATACGTAAACAGAATTTTTTTTTGCACATGATTAGATTAAATTGAAGTAAATCTTAACACAATTTGTATGGACATTGTCAAATCCAACAGTAAATCAGCCTCATTGTTGCAGCATATGTTAAAGGTGAACAGATAGTGTGCACTGCAGAATGAATGTCCTCAGTGTGCCTCAGGTCTTCCACAATCCAGACAACGCCCCTGAGTGTAGGGGTCAGAACTATTAAATGTACAACAGAGCATATAGAATGTAGGACAAGGACTGTCTTATGGAAAACAGAGTGAAAATAATGCAGGAGTCAGGTTTATGTATTGTATAACAGCGCATATATAATGCATGAAAAATAACCTTTTATTGTACATGATTGGATAATTAAAGTGAATATAATTATGTGAACAGTCTTTCTTAAATCCTTTATTAAATCAGCCACAGTGTTTTTGCTTAGTAGGTAGGCTTATAGGTAAGAAAGAAAGTTAATGTTCTCAATACTTATATTTAGGGAAGAGCTTTGGGTTCGAGTTAACCATGAGTTCAACCTGAACCTAAGATTCTTGCAGTAGTGGCGGTATTACCTCTACCATTAAATTACAACTCCTCATTCGGAGCCCTTTTCTGTCATTGGTTGCTAGGACACTGGTAGCCCCTGCACCAGAACAACCAATGTTGTAAAGCCACTTGCATCTTGGCAATCAGTGAAGCGGTGTGGTAGGATGTACATGCTCGCACAGCATTATAGTTATGATGCAAGCAGCCCCAAGTGTGGCATCGAGTGAGGCATTGAGATCAATGTCCTCAGTGTTTTTTTTTTCTTTTTTTGATACGACAGCTTGGACCAATGGCGCTTTGCCATTGGTCTAAACCAGGGGTGCCCATTAGGTCAATAGTGATCTACCAGTCGATCGCGTAGCGATCACTGGTAGATCGCAATGTCCTGTCCTGCCACCGTGGGGCTTCTCTGGATCCCCGCTGCTCTCCCCCATCTGTATGCAGCGGGGATCCGAGGAGAAGTTAAGGAACCGCTGCAGCCGTTGAGGAGAGAGAGAGATGCTCGGCCAGGATCTGACAGCCGGCGCCTCTCTCTCTCCTCACCGCTCTGCCTTAGTTCTGTGACAGCAGCTCCCTCCTCCGCTGAGCAGTGGGGATCCAGAGGAGAAACTGAGCCCCCATGTGTGTGGCCGAATGGCAAAGGATCGGTACATATCAGTGATATGTACCGATCCTCTGTGCAGGACAAACACTGGAGCGATCAGCTGATCACTCCAGTGTTTGTAAATAACTGGGGACACATAGTACTATGTGTCCACAGTTATGAATGAACAGGATGTGATTGCATGACTTCCTGTTCATTCATGGGTTTCTCTATCGGAAGAAGCACTCACTACAGATGCTCCTCCCCATTCAGAAACTGTATGATGGTATATAGTTTCTGAATGAATGGGAAGTCTCTGTGCTTTCCATTTATTTAGAACAGAGGCTGCAGAAAAAGAGATTGAGGACTTTGTGTCCTCAATTTCTTTTTCTTTTTTAAAAGGGAAATATCAGGGGGCTGTTTTGACCCCTAATATTTCCACAAAGCCCTCCCCAAGAGTTAAAAAAAATGTAAATTAAATAAAAAATAGTAAAAAATGTAAATAAAAAATCCTGGAGGCAAGGCGCTGGGTGACGTCACACGTTACACGGAGGTTCTGATGAAGGGGGCGTGCCCCTGAAACGCGTAGACCATTTTAAACTCACGGGAGCAGAGGACGCTGATTTGGAGATCCCCTCAGACTTCCCCTGCTGGAGATTTTATATTTTATTGTTTCTTATATGCTTGCGATCATTGGCTTTCGTGTAAGTACAATTTCAGTTGCGTGTTGTACTAATCAAATAAACTTTTACACTATGGAGGCGCTCTGTTGTTTCCCAGATCGATGGTCTTTTTTGACCGGTGAGAGCTGCCTCTATGGTGTACTAATGAACTTCACAGCCGGATTTCTCTGCAAACCGGGGGCGCCGGTATTGTCGTTTTCAACGTCACACGCCTGTTGGG
>NW_017307154.1:621330-636594 GCF_000935625.1 Nanorana parkeri
GCTACGGCTCTGCTCCCGCGGTGCGGCTGCCGGCTGAATGTGTCAGACGCCGCAGACGGAAAGGGGCGGGATATCTCTCCCCATGTGCAACATCGGCCACACGAGCACCGCCGGAGGACAGGACGCCGGGGCCTCTAGTACGCACTGGTGACTCCCTGGTACGGCAGCCATGCCCCCCGCCCACAATGCGATCACCCGCACCCGGAACGCAGGCACATTAGTGCCTGCATTCCGGTCCACTGCGATCTGCAATTGCAGCATTTTTGCGGATCGCACTAGACTGGAACGCAGGCACTAATGTGCCTGGGTTCTGGGTGCAGGCGATCCCACTGTGAGCGAGGGGTCTGGCTGCGGTGCCTGGCTGTGGTGCCATTGACTTCAATGCACCACCACGCCCCCTCCCGCCCCTGAATGCAGGTGTTTTTTCATTGGTAGATCTCATTGAGCTCGTCATTTGAAAAGTAGATCTCCAGACGAAAAATTGTGGGCGCCACTGCTCTAAACCATCCACAGAGCTCAAGCCTCTAAGGCTGGGCACACACCTTACAACCATCGCAAGACTTCAGTCTTGCGGTGGTTGTAAGGTACTTAAAAAAACGTACGATCTGCCTATCTTGCATAGGCAGATCGTACTTGCGATGATCGCAAGCCACGCCCCCTGAGGGGCGGGCCTCCGATGACCGCAATGCCGAACGGGCTTGCGCACACCGGCCCGTACTGCTTTTATCGTACGGACATGCCACAAACCCGCCGAACATTGTACGATGCTCGGCGGGTTTTCGAACATGTCCGTAAGTTAAAAGTCGTGCGACCTTACAGTAGTAGAGTTCGCACGGCTTCCACACACCTTACGATAATCATACAATCGCGTGATTCCCCGCGATTATCGTAGATTATCGTAAGGTGTGTGGGGACCTTAACACCAAGTAGAAGCTGTCTTGCCTCACTATGTTAGTTTACACAAGCAGTGGGGAAGCCCGCTGCTGTGTAACCTAAATTAGCTGTCAAAAGCTAGATGCAGCGCCGCCTGTAATTAACAGGCAGTGCTCAGTCCATGACGGGTTACACAGCGGGGAGGTTTTCCTTTGCTGTGTAACATGTTATAAGCCGCTCTGAATGGAGAAAAAGCTGTCAGCTTTTTCTTCGATAATACTAGCAGGTCTATTCACAAAAGGGTGAAGAGTTTGGAGAAGGCAGGAGAAGTGAACAATCTAGGACAACAGAGCTGAACTGGAAAGTGAGCTGAATTGGAGATTGTTTCCAAATCAGCTGTTTTGGCCTAGATTGTTCACTCCTCCTACCTTCTCCAAACTCTTCAGCCTTCTGTGAATAGCCCTGTAGGTGAGCCTCTGCCTCACCTGCCTCCCCTAAACCACAAGTCCCTGGCATCAAGGTCACGTAATCAGCATGACAGCCAGGCAACCAGCATTTTTCTGGCTGCATATTTCTTTCAGCACAGGTTTCCATTAAATATAATAACAAGTATATGAAAATCTCATTAAGGTGAAGAGATTTTAAACTCTCAGGTATTAGACACAATATACATAGTATACTAGAAGAGACATACTATAAAGGATGTCTCTTCTACAATAAAACAATTCAATTTTTACCTAAAGTTCCACTTTAACATGTTAACACTTTTAAGATATTTTTTGTGACTGGGTTTAAATCTCCTCTAACCTTAAAACCTGTGGCAGATGGGACTTGTACTTCTCAATAGCGATTAGGTCACTGCACTTTAAGGCTGCGTTCACACCTGACCGTTTTGTAGGGCGTTCTACGCTCGACGAACGCTCTACAAAACGGTCAAAAATATAAATTGCATTGTAGTCAATGCTCTCGTTCCCACCTCGCCGTATTTCCGCCCGTCCCTAACGCCCTACAAAACGGCCCACGCCTGAAAAGGTCCCGGGACTACTTTGGGCCGTTTTGTAGGGCGTTTTCCATTTGGATACTGCCAAGTAGCCTTTGGAATCGTGCGACGGTTGTGCGACTTTTTTACCGCAAATCGACAGACGCGCATATTACAATATGCCTAGGTGTGAATGGGGCCTTAGTCCATTCATTTTTCCTCCCATTCCTGTAACTGAGTGTCCGGCTGTCACTATGTCTGCCCTGATAAAGGGACCCTGCGTGGTTCCCAAACGTTGGCTATACAACACATGTGACATGCTGCTTCAATAAAAAGACTACTTTATTTCATCTTATGAGTGCTGGTGATCCTCTTTGCTGTTATCACTGTATACACACGGCGCCATCCATGGACATCACTACAAGCACCAGTACTACTTCAGGTCTCGGTTGCTGTATGGTGTGCAGGGGACATCTTTGTTTATTCGGCTGGAGGAAATGACTGGAGGAAGAGTCTGCCGGAGTCAAAGCATTGCACCCACAATATACTGATCACAGTTACAATGCTTTACTGGCTCCAATGCAAAAAAATAATTAAATAAATGCACAGTTTTTTCTTTCATGAAGATGCGTGCATGTATTTTTTATTTTTTTTCAAAAAGATGTAATTTTGTTTTACATTTAGAAAGCCTTTACAGAATAATAGCTTGTATTTAATGAACACAATAGATCTGCTGCACAAAAATGTGCCTACAAGAGTATACAAAGCTAGCAAATGTTTGTACTGCGCTTTTATTTCTTCAACGACATTGTTTCAGAGGTCGCACACACTGCTCTTCCCCGGTGTCTGCTCCCCCCCACCCTCTGCTTCTGCGCATTTGCAGTACACTAGAGGACTTCCGGTGAGCCGTTCTCTAGCTGCAGCCTTCTGTCATCGTAGCTGGTAATAGCAATGTAAGTAGAACCGTGCATGAACTTTACAGGAATGCTAGACAAGACCTGACTCCCTGAAAGGTCTTGTGATCAGAGGGGTCAGCTTTCACCAGTGTCATATCCACTCAAAAGGTGCCCATACACCTTACGATTATTGTATGCGGCCGATTTTTGTATGCGATCGCGTTTTTGTCCGATATTCGTAAGGTTGATGGACAGTGTACAACCGCAAATACTGTACAATCGATTAACTTTTGACTATCCAGCAGGTTAGAAAACTTCGATCAATCGTAAATTTTTGCAAGGTTGGTGGCGTTTCCGTACCTCAAAATTCGTTTGATTAACACTGCTCATGCACAAACAAAAATACGTGCAGTTGATTACCGAAATTCGTCCAGGTGGTTTTTTTAACGACAGTTGGTTGAATCTTGCGATAATCGGGGCAGGATGGGACCGCCGTGCAAAAATCGTACGACGGTTCGATCATCGGACGAAAAGTTTTGTCCGATGATTGCATGGTGTATGGGCACCTTAACTTCTGGGTGTTCTGATTGCCTAAAGAAGGGTTAGGCAACCTCGGCACTCCAGCTGTGCTGAAACTACAAATTCCATCATGCCTCTGGAAGTCATGTCTATAGCTGTCAATCTTGCAATGCCGCATGGGACTTGTAGTTCCACAACAGCTAGAGTCCTTAGGACCTCTGGGTTAAAGTTTTGGTCCTGAAATTCCATTGTGTTTGCCACCTAGCCTCCACTCACACCTAGGTGACAGTGTTTTCGCAGTTTTGTCTAGCAGTGTGCATGTTTTTACCAGGGGCGTAGATAAGGGGGGAGGGGGGTTCACCCCCCCAGAGTGTCTTGGTCCCATAATTGCATAAAGCACAGCTATATTACCCAGGCCAGCAGAGTGTACCTCCCTGAAATCACTTTTTTGCAATCCCTGTGATATGTAATGCTCCCAATCACAATTAGTGCTCAGGTGTGAGGGAGGAGTGGGTGGTATAGTCTGGGCAGTGGTGACGTGCCTGCTGTCTGTGAGGTGGGTGGGAGGAGCTGCAGAGTCTAATATGATCACAGGGAAATGGCAGGTGCTGCCTCCATCAGCTTCAGTTCCAATCCAAGATACTAGTAATTCCTAAATAATAATTTGCTGTAAAGTATTTGCACCCTGTTGTGCTTCAGAACTATGCACAATCTGTCACCACTGCTTCACTTTACATCATACATTTAGGACCATTGTTCTTAAATAAACCTGTCAGATTTGTATACAGAATTGCTGGTTAATACACGAAGGGCTTATGTATATAGATGAAGTTATGATTTTGTCATGTCATGAAGCACACATAAAATGCACGCCCGTTTACTTTAATAGTGCCGTGTGGATGACAGTCCTGAGGGTGTATATGACCTGTTTTGTGTTGCTTTCTTTGGAACCAGCAGCTTCTATTGGAATGTGTTTGCATTGCAAGCTAAGCAGATCAAACCCAGCCTTTCATGGAGTTTTGCATTAGAACACATGCATTTGAGCAGTGCTGCATTTAAATGCAAAAGGCAGTGATTGGCAACAATACCCTTGACCCAAGTGGTTATCAAGCAAAAATGTCCAGCACTATTATTGTCACGTGTCCAGTGATTTTATCATCATTTTTTATAGGCTCTGTAATTGCGAGTGGCACATCTACATTACATCTTACAGGCTTGCCTACATGACTTTGTACACAAGCTGAGATTGATTGTATTTTATATACTCTATGCTATCAGCCAGGCTTGCCTGCAGTAACTGTTATTGTTTTGGATCAACAGACATTAACCCCTTCAGCCCAACAGGCTTAACCCCACCCCATTCCTGACCAGTCCATTTTTTGCTATTCGGTACTGCCCTACTTCAACTGACAATTACTCGCTAATACAACACTGTACCCAAATGAAATTTATATCATTTTTTTTACACAAATATAGCTTTCTTTTAGTGGTATTTGATTTTTTTTTTATATATAAATAAAAGGAGACCAAATATTCAGAAATAAAATGATATTTTCTACTTTCTGTTATAAAAAATATCAAATAAAAATCAAATTTCTTCATAAAGTTAGGCCAAAATGTATTATTTTATTGTATTTTATTTATTTGGTGCCTGCTGCATATTTTTAATATATATGTTTTGAAAATACTCAGTGAAAATGTGCATTGGGTAGGTACCAAGTATAAGTATTTTTAAAACATGGTTTTTATCCTAATAGTGTAAAACAACAAAATCGATATTGCTCAAGGTAAAGGATTGGTACAGAGCTTGTTCACACCAAATGCAGACCAGATCTGCATGAGTTTCTGCACACGCAGTGCAGTGGGTTGTGCTGCGTTTTTGTTGTGTTCCGGGCCGTTTTTGGAAAAAAAAATAAAAATGTTTTAGTTTAGAATGGGCTTTCAGTGTGTTCCAGGGCGTTTGCATGCATGTTTGATGCATTTGCATGCATTCCAGAGCAGGTAAAATAGGGCTTGCTGAAGTTTTTTTACATGCTCTGGAACTGAACGCTGCGGTGTGAACTAGAGCCCAAAATACCATTGGAATACATTGGACGCAGTTTGATCCAGTCTGTAACTGCTCTGCTCAGCTCTTGGAATACGCTTGGTGTGAACAAGGCCTTAGGAAGGATATGGCTGGTATATTTTTTGAAATCTTGGTGTGTCTGCTAGATAAAGTCTTATAAAAGTGCGAAAAAAAATGTGAAAAAGCTTGTGCCCCATGTTTAGCCCCCTTTCACACCATCACTTTCCGTGACCACAGGCCAAACGTGGGAAAAACTGCACACTTTGATGCGCATTCACAAAACACACACCAAACGCGGAACGTGCTTGCAGTGCCATTGCTAGTTACTGGCACTAGTTAATGGCACCCCAAACACGGCCAGGAAAATAAGCGGTTTTCCTGCACATTTGTGGAACGCATGTTGCAGATTCTGCTACATGCACTACTTACAGAAACCTATTGAAATAAATGTGGATGCATGCCAAACGTGGAAAACGTGGGCTTACAGGCATTCCCATATGAGACCAAAAGTGCAGAAATCTGCAGAAAAGTAACTCACTTGTGCAATAATCAAGGAAGGGTACACGTAGCGAATTTAAAATATACAAATAACCATTAAAGCGGACCTTTACACTCAAAAATCAAATTCTACCAATGCATCCCTCTATGTATGATGATTAATAATAACATAGACATGTCAGGTGTAAAATTCTGTGATTATGAAATACTTACACTTGCAGAGCATTCACTTCCTGCTTTGAATGTGCAAAATGACTTCAGTCCTAGTCACATGTGCCTGAAATCCAGGAACTAATAGGAGAGCTAGTAATGTGCCCTTAGTAAACATGGCCACTGTCAGAGGACTGGGGAAGAAAAAGAATACAAAGCCAGCAATTATCTAGAAGTATGTGTTTGTAGATTGTCATTAGTAAACATTTGTAAAGGCGTGTTTGTTGTTATTTTAAAGATATGGGTAAAGGTCCTTTTTATGTATGTCATTAATGGAATTACTAAATTAAAATGAAAACATCCTACTGTCGGTTTACCTGATTTGTTCTGGCTCCTTGTTAGTTGGGTTTTAATTGTATGTATTTTTATAGAATTAAACCTAGGCACATGAACTGTTATCTCCATGGGAAGAGTACCACAAGGGTTTTAAGAGGATCAACCCGACAAAAAACACTGTGGTTCCCTACAATGCTAAGTTTAAGAAAAACACACTATACTTTGATGTGATACATTGTATACTAAACAATCTTTGTTTTTGTTTTTTAGTAACTCATAAAAGAGGCAAAAGAAACCCTCCAAAATGATGGCTTCAAATCAAAGAGGCAAAAAGAAAAAGAAGCCCTTGGTTGCCAATTATTTTGTTTCTCTGCCCATTACAAATGAAAAGGTATATCTTGAATGTATAGTACAGCACCTCATCCTGCTCAAAGTGTTGTATATGCCACAGTATAGGTCCACAAGTGCTGAATATAGGCACAGTCAATGAGCCATCACCAATATCTTAAAGTAGTATTAAATGCTCAACTTTTTTTCAATAATGCATTTAGATCAAACAAAAAATAAATTGCCCACCGAAGTATTTCTTTGACATTTTTGACCAAGCATTACATCCAAATAGTTGGCTCCAACTCTCTCTGCTTCCCTGAACTTCCTGCCCAGTACAAGATCACAAGGGGCAGAGCAGTCTGCAGAAGCTGTGCATCTACTATCTTAACCACTTCAAGACCAGGTGTTTAGACCCCCTTCCTGGCCAGGCCATTTTTCAGTATTCAAGAGGAGGTGTCTTGTCTTGCTGTGTCTGTGTGTTTGTGAAGACACACACAGCTTACTATCACAAACATGCGTGGCTCTATAGGACCCTGCAAGGGAAAGGGGCCATCCCAATACAGGATATCAGGGCCAGTGCTCAGGGGACCAGCTGATCCTGCACATAGCTAAAATGTATAAACATGAAGGAGCAGCATCTATTATAACTGATTTAATCAGTATTTTAAATAGATGAAAAAACTTGTGACAGTAATATCACTTTAAAGCTGAACTCCAGCTATAAATATTTATGTACACTTACATTGGTCCTGCTTTGTACAAAGTATATATATTTTGTACCTGTTGAACCCACAGGAATTCTGTAGAATACTGCAGTAGCACTGGCTACTACAGTGTTTTCTAGGATCCCAGAGGACCAAATGGGTATAATATATATATAGATCTATACATAGATCTATATATATATATATATGTTGTGGCAACCAGGACCAATGTAATATATAGTTGGAGTTCAGCTTTAAACACAAAGAATGCCTCTCACTATAGATGACTGATATATTTATGTTACTCTTTTCAAGGTTTTCAATGGTGCCTTGTGCTGCGGATGCCTGCTCTCTCCCCCCCTTCTTCCTATCCCCTTGCCCCCTCCCCTCTCTAGGTTTTTCCTCCCTCCATTGACCTTCCCACACCCCTTCTGGAGTACATTCTATTGTGTTGTTTATACATACTCATTGATTTCTTGCTTGCTTGAAATGTCATTTACAGTACAATATGCAATTGCATAATTATTTTGGTGTATATGAGCAGACATTTATAGAAACTGTTGCACAGCACTTCTAAAGTGGTGCAGCTGGTGCAGCAACATAGGTCTCGTCTTATAACATGTTCATTTGGTGGAAGGCAAATGTGCCAACGCTTACACCACAAAATTGACATATTTCCCATTGTTATTTCACCCTAGTGAGTGCTGCGCCATGACAGTGGAAAATATGGTGCCACATTCACAGCCTGATATAGTCTGATCTTTGGATATTTCCATAACAAATACCAAAAATGCATTCCTGCATACCAAATGTCTGAGAACCTGAAATTATAAGGCTGATTTCTCCAAATGAGAACCTGATCTGAACATCGCTAAGGATAGGTATATAGGGATTGATTTTCCTGATGATTCATCTATACTTAGTGGAGAGACAGCCAGGGAGATTGGAAATGCCAGAAGACTATTTGGTAACTGGTTTCGGAAGCTCAACCCCAGCTGAATGTTATTCTAAAATTTATCTTGCAGACATTAGTTGTGTCTGAATGCGTGCCGTAATGGGTCTCCCCCAGCTGTGAGATCCAAGAGGATGGAGCGCAACCCTCGCCTTCTCACTGCTCAGACTCCAGCTTAAGGAGTAAAGCTGGAAGAGGCATATCTACAACAAATTGCACCCCTGGCATCCCGCCTAGCTCCTGGCAACCAGTGAGCTAGGCGGGTTGCCAGGAGCTGGGCAACCGATTGGACCATTAAACTGCGCCTTGCTGGCAACCAGTGACATCACTGGTTGCCAGGAACTGAGCGGCACACTGGACAGAGCGTCACTGGTTGCTAAGAGGCAGGCAGAGAGATGTGTATGGAAGAGGGGTGGAGAGAGAAAAAAGTCTGCTGTCTCCGTGGGTCAGCGAACGTTTGCTGACCCACGGAGCTGCACCCCCCGCCATTCAAGTGGTGGCCAGGGCATGTGCTGTATGTGCCAAACCCTGGATACACCAATGAAAGCTGGCAATACACAGCTCAAAATTTGTGCTGTGGGCCGCCTTATCGCACTGTGGGTGACACCATTTCATTCAACAGAAGTAATTTTTTTCAATTGTCTTATGTCGAAGAAACTGGGCTGAAAAATGTTAGCCAAACTGTAACTGCAGTCAATTCAATCCAGTGACTAAATTCACAAAGCTGCAGGCCCATAGCTGCCAGAATACAATATCCCGGCAGGGGAGATTCACTCTGATGGAGTTTTCTGTGACATCACTACCCCTGTTAAGTATTAGGCAGTATATTCAGATTGTGCATGATGTTACACTGACAAAGAAGTTGATGTAAAAACATTCAAGAACATTTGTGGCTCCCATTACATTCATTTGTTTCCAGTTGAAATGTGCAATGCTAGCATTAGGTTATGAAGGTTAGAATTTAGAGAAGATAACTGTCACTGTATTTTCATGCTTAGATTCTCTAAAGCATCCGGATTTTTCAAGATAGTGTTATACAGAAGTATGGCAGATTCTCTTCAGTGATGAAAACGAAGGGCTCATTTCACATTACACTGTGTCTGATGCAAATAACCAGAGAAGAAGATGTGAGCATGTAAGTAAGGGTTATGCTGCAGAAAAAAAATGTTCATAGTTCATTATTTTTCTGCTTCAAGAAAAACTGAAATCAAAACAAAAACAAATCTTTGGCTGAAGCTCAGGGGACTGAGGCAGGGGTGGACAACTCCGACCCACCCAACTGTTTACTGACAGTTACAGGCATGACTCCCAGTGGCATATTGGGATTTGTAGTTAAAGCACAGCTGGAGGGCTGAAGTTTTCCACCGGTGGACTAAGGCTAAGTTCACACAGACGATAAAGGGGTGGTAAAAACAGACCCTAACTCCTGCTTACCTACATGGCAGATGGTATACATCAATATACATTGCTGCGGCTTTGATGCTTCACTTTGCATTGTGGCAAATTTAACTCGCCCTGTCATGGTGCCACTTGCAAACTGTGCCCATTGAAATCAGTGGGACTACACCGCAACTGTGTGCCAAACATTTGGGTGCGGCCTCCTGAACACCATCAATCATCTTCTCTGAAAAGTGATCAACCGCGGATTGCTTTTCAGAGAGGCGGTAAAGTCCACTGCCTGTGTGAACAAGGCCTAAATCAGTTGTTGTTAAGTTATAAGATATAACAGGCCTCAAATGAACCCCTTAATGTCTCCAAAGGGTCATACATATTATTCATTATATGTAATACTACAAAAAATTGTCATAGACTAAAGACTTACTAGAGGAAATGGACATGTTATATTAAACTGTTAGAGATTACTTTTACGAAAGACTTCTTTACAATTTACTGCTCCCTCTTCTGACTGCTGCTGCAGAGAAGTGCACTTCAAACACCAAAGGGCCTCAGGTTGGGCACCAGGGGACTAAATACTTGCTACCTTTTGATGAGGGAGTAGATGGGCCCTCTTTGTTATTGAATGGTGGTACCTGGAGTTCATGTATAACAGTAACTGAAATAAAATTTGTGTATTTTGCCAACAGAGACCAGCTTTTCTCCTTGTTGAGTCCTGCACTCACATGAGGAGAAGAGATAAGCTCACTACAAGCAACACATAAAATTGTTCACTTCAAACATGAAGGGGAAATTATTAGGCTGGCTTTAAGGACCTGTGTCGACGATAAGGTTGCTACTTTCTGGGGAAAAAAGTACCAGCCTTATAATATTTTTTTCTATTAAATACATTAAAAATAAATCCCAGGTGGGAAACCTAGCCATGAGGCAATTTTAGGGTCAGAATTCCTTCTCTCCATAAAAAGTCTATGAAATGCAAAAGCAGCTTGAAGCAGGTCAAATGCAAGTCAACTCTGTTGCCCTGTGGAGCCAGGAAGAGCACTGTGTAACTTCCGATCAATCCCAGTAAGCCATTTGCCAATCACCAGTGTTGTCATGGGAGTAAATATCAAAAGACTGGATAAGGTAGAATCTTCATATAGCAGGTTTAATAATAACAACTGCAGCTTGGAAGAAGCAACAGGTAGTTTAAAGAACAGAGGCTTACAGGCCCCTTTTAAGAGAACCACATGGGCTACAATATGATTGGCTGCCAAGGTCTATTTCACTGCAACTTACAATAAATTTTACATTTATGAGACAGTATGTCTCCTAACTGGTTCTAGACCCTTCTATATGAATTCAGTCTAAGCCCAAGCACCTGAATTGATGTGCTCACATGCCGAGTGTGTCTTGTATTCTCTTAGGATTCATCTAAAATTCATCTAGCAAGCAGTAGATATATATGCAAAAACATTGGAAAAAAAAGTTACCAAGAAGGTAATTACTTACCTGTGTCCCCACCGCTCGTTCCAGCTTGAATATCTGGAGTTTCTCGAGCGGCCGAGCAGAATGATGGGTGGGCGCATGCGCAGTAGAGATCTTAGGCAGAGAGAAGAGGAGAGATACAGTGGAGGTGAATGCATGCAGTTGGGAGAGTGCATGTCGGACAGACACCGTGGGACACAAAATACACAGCAGTCAGCGCTGGATCAAAGACCGGCACCAGTGATTGTGGGATTTCTGAATAAAAATGGAAGGAAGAAAATGATTGGATCAAGAGGCATCATTCAAGGTAGGTCCTTAAAGCAGCGTGGTGAGGGGAGGAAAAGAATTGTGACTTTAATGTCACTTTAGAATACACATGATCACCTATTTCTCTTTGTTCCCGAATGGAGTGGCCAGGGAGTGAAGGGAAAAAAACAATACAACTGTTGCTCTGTGCTGACATGCTTTTTTATCTAGTTTCTTTTTTCCTAGAGCGATTGATGCACTTTTGGAGAGTAAGGCGAAGATTGAGCACATTCTGCAGGGAAAAGACTTGGTCCTTCAGTTCCCTGGTGTATCTGATTTTAATAGTCAAGTTGTCTTTGCAAAGATAGCTGAAGATGCTTCCAAAGCTAAGCTTAAAGAAATTACTGGTAAGAGCATGCCACAAAAAAATTAATTTGATAATTTACGGTAAGTTCTGTATTCCAAGTAATGCTATTAGTCCGGTATCCTGTTATTATGTTGCACCCCTTTCAATATTCCATTCTGTTACCAGGATGCTTCAAAAATAGTATTTGGTGTGGCATCGCTAACAGGACTGCTTTATCTTTAGAGAAGTACTGTGTGCTATTTTCTCCGTCAGAAGAAGGCCTGTATAAGCATATGAACTGGAACTTCACAAATTGAGAAATATTGCTAGGGGAAGCATATAGTCAGAATGTGCCTGAAAAGCAGCTGTTTCTATTCGGCTGTGGGCCAGCCTTTAAAGGGCATGCTGTATGTTCTTATAGGGTGTCTTTTTTGGTTGTTCCTCACCTCTCTGAACCTATTTTTTACCTTAATATCATAGTAGTGGCCTCCTCAGGCTAAGCTTTGTTTACTTACTTCTGGGCAATATTATATGCCTACTGGTCGTGCTTGCGTAGTCCCATTCTATAGTGATAAATATCTCCACATTTTGAGCGTCTCAAGTCTTAGATAAGGAAACAACATTTAGATTAGGATGTAATTTGGTAAATTGCAGCGTTATTTAAATTAGTTCAATGTTTGTGCAACATTTTGCAAGCATACAACGTATTGCGCAAATGTGCGTTATTGGTTGCTAGGAAGCTAGGTGGCTCCAGCGAAGGCCTGCATCCTAGCAACAAAGGACTCTAGGTGGTGCAGGCCACCTGCTTTCTAGCAATTAAGGATGCATGCCTGTTTATTTATTTACGGCTGTGCATTTGCTGACTGACCTCCGACAGTTATTTATGAATTCATGAATGACTAAATGCCTGTCATTCTGTACATGCACCACTGCCAATGAGTGAATGACTCGTTCAGGGCCAAAATCTAAACATCAATAGTGTGTAATCAGTGGTATAGGTGCTGCAGGCTACACATTGTGGATAATGATTTAAGGGCTGCATTAACACTGTGAGCTTGAACGACTGTTACAGACATACAGCGTACTCGCAACATTTTACGCAGAATCTTGCTGCCAGCTTCTGCCAGCAGGACATTGAGTGTTTCTATAGACCCCTGTGCATGAGTCCTTGCACTTGCATTTTGCAGGTATATACCGCTTTGTCAGAAGCTACAAATGTGTTCCACAACTAATTCTGTATATTCAAAGACACAATAAAGTGCTCATGATTAAATAGGGACATCTAGTGCCCAAAGAACACAGCTACAAAAATCAAGACTATGAGATCTATTATTCTGAGGACATCTAGTGTTCAAATTATGTAGTTGCATTACCTCTATGTCAGCTCTACTGCTCACTTCTGCACTGCCCCTTTCTCAGCTCTACTTTCAAATGTTATCCTTCCTATGTAACCCTTTTCTCTGTTCCTCTACTGTCATCTTTAGTATTGCACTCACCTCACTGTTGCCCCTTTACCAGAAATCCTCCCTTTTAGAGCCTCTGCTCCCCAAGTTACCATCAATTTTCTCCGGGTGTTTTTTTACCACTCTTCTACATCTAAACATTATGTCACTTTTAACAAAACTCCTGTAGCTCGAAAAAGTACATGAGCTTCTTTTAAGGCAGTGTCAAACGTTTTAGCCCCAATAGACTCCAATTACTATGCCTGCAAAATATGGAAAAATGCCCCAAATTCTTGTTTTTAATAATACCAATAAAAAGAACGTTCAAGCCTGAAATGCGTGCAAAAAACACTTATACAAAACCTCAAAAAACACCTGAAACAATTCTAAATTAGCAAGAATAGGCAGACATTGCTATATCATGACATGTCTCTTCTATAATATTCTATATACTTCAAGGGTGCTACAGCAAACATCTAGAAACTTTTTCTAAACTGTTACATATTCTTGTAACCTGTACTTCCCATTCCCATTCTATTGACATTCTAAACAGCATGTACAACTCTCTCTTAAAGTTTTTAAAGTTCTCTTTATTTTTTTTACACATATATTTAGTGCTAAGAATGGATACTTTAAACATCTTGTACAAAATTTGTTTTAACGTTGATTTCTGTCACTAACTTGCAGATACTTTAAAAAACACATTCAAAGACAAAGAGCTTTTTAAAGTGGTAAACAAAAGCTCTATACCACATTTGACGCTCATGAAGATGGAAAGTGCACCAGACTTACAAGAGCAGGTGAGACTTTTAAAGTGGAAATCTAGGTTATTTTTTTGTTTTATTATCACCTGATCACCTCTGTCTTATACAACTGGCTTTCTCCTGTCCACCAACTTTAAATGTTCTAAAACTTTAATGTTAACTTCAAGCTAAGATATTGATTTGTCTATGGTTAGTGCAATGTGGTACAGCTGCAGTAAAAGCTTTAGTAGTTATACAAGCACTCAGAAAGCAGCAAGAGGTAGGGCATACAGTGGTAATGACAGCAGGGCTGAAGCTACCTGCCCACCAGTAAAAAGCCATTTATAGTTAATGTTAGCATAAAATCCCTGCTCTAACTGGTATGTTTATCTTTTAACTTTCAACAGGATATTGAAAAAGATATATGCTAGCAATAGAATAGCAATAGATAAATAAGCCATTTGGGCCCCATTCACACTTGTGATTGGGTCAACTGGGTGAGTCTGCAGCTACTGCAAGAGGTGAACGGCTTATTTGCCTGACAAATGCAGTAGCTCCTTTACAATATATTTGTATCAGCTTTTAATAAATCTTTGTATCCTCCTGAGATATAGAGTAGTCTTGATCCAGGAGGGCAGGGGGTTGCCCATCAGGAAGTCGGGTCCCAGCAGCTGAGGTGGAGGAGGCCGGGGCTTACAGATAAGAGGTGTGCAGGGAAAGGGACCCCAACCAGCGCACCTGAGACCCTGCAGAGCCCACCATAGAGAGTCTATAGTAGGCTCTGCAAGGTCACTCTCAGGTGGGCTGTGTGTGGTCTCAGGTGGGCTATGCAGGGTCTATGATGGGCTGTGCAGGGTCTCAAGTGGGCTGCACAGGGTCTCATGTTGGCTCTGCAGGGTCACTCTCAGGTGGGCTGTGCAGGGTCTCTGGTATGTGGAGAGTCTCAGGTGAACTCTGCAGGGTCTCAGGTCGGCTCTGCAGTGTCACTCTCAGGTGGTCTGTGTGAAGTCTCAGGTGGGCCGTGCAGGGTCACTGGTATGTGCAGGGTCTCAGGTGGGCTCTGCAGGGTCTCAAGTGGGCTGTGCGGGGTCTCAGGTAGGCTGTGCGGGGTCCCAGGTAGGCTGTGCAGAGTCTTGGGTCGGCTGTGTGTGGTCTCTGGTGGGCTCTGCAGGGTCTCAGGTGGGTTCTGGGGGTCTGTGGTGGGCTCTGCTGTGTGACTCTCAGGTGGGCTCTGCAGTGTCACTCTCAGGTGGGCTCTGCAGGGTCTCTGGTGGGCTGTGCAGGGTCTATGGTGTGTGCAGGAGTGATCTGTTTTTCCTTTTT
>NW_017307154.1:636699-654128 GCF_000935625.1 Nanorana parkeri
GGGGGGGGGGGGGGGGTGCCCCATACAAAATGTTGCCATAGGGCCATGTGATTTCTAGTTATGCCCCTGCCTTTTATTATATATTATTTAATTGCAGGATAAAGCCCTGCTTAGAAATCACTACTTCACAGGGTGACAGTTTTCTGTCAAGGAAGAGTTATCTTAGTACTTAAGCTTGAAAAGCAAGATTCTTAAAGTTGGAGGATTGTAGGAGGTGATCTCAGAGTATGATATGGGCAAAGGGTGAAGAGGAAACAGGAGGTTGAGGTCACAACACTGAGCCCAATGGCAGTGCTTCAGAACAGGCTGCATTGTAAAAAACAGAGAGGAAAAAATGTGCATGTTTTTAGGAAACAAGATTCACAATCTTCTATTACTTTATAAATATGTCGTAATTTAGTACAGCTCACATTTAAATGTATAAAGTTTTGGTGCTGTGTTTTATCAGTTTTTTTTCTAAGACTTTCTATTGAATGTCTTCCAAATGGTAATACATAAAACAGGAATTAGACAGAAGGCAGACAGTGTCCCTGCAGAAAAAAGTATGTGATTATTGCATTAACAAACAAATATGAGAGTGCAGCAAAACCCATCAAATTAGCACTGTGACACTAATTAGCAAGAAAACAAGGAACAGACAAGGAAACAAGGAAGAGGCTTAAACAGAGGGAGAGGGTGTACTACTTGCAGGTGAAAAGATCTGAAAGCAGAAGTTAAATTAAAACATATTTGCTATAAGAACAAGCTTTAGTGTAAGGCTGTACCCATAATGGTAACCAAGGCTCTCATTTCCCCATAAAGCATACAATCATATCTGTTCAGCACTTCCAATATATATGTGTATATATTGGAAGTGTATACAGTATATATACAGTATATATGTGCATATACTGTGTATATATATATATATATAAACTTATGGGGATGGCAGTACAGAGCAGATATGGATAAATTGCAGAAAGGACCTTGAGAACTGCAACTCCCAGGATACTGTGCGAAAGGAAGGGGGAGGACTATATACTGTAACGGCTGAGCGTGGGCAGTCTGGGACTGAGATCCGAAGTGTCCAGATCGATGTGAGAGAGCGTGAGCAAAGACTGCCTGTAACAGAGCTGTGTGGTCGCCTTTGACAGTCAGGGACACACAGGCTCTACATCGAAGTACTTGAGAGACTGTTGTTAGTTTGCTGAAACGAAGAGGCAGAGATTGAGCACCTGAAGGGAGGCCTAGTGACGCATCAGCGGCGGGGATATAGCGGCCTGGTTGTGTGACCGATCCAGTCACTGGAGTGACCCAGTCCAGCTAAGCTGAGTGGGGGCGGAGGTGGACGGAGCCAGCGGTGATCGTGTCTGAGATTCCAGATGACCCTAGATGAGTGGTGATGTGTTCCAGAAAACCCTAGATGAGCGGTGAGGGGTAGCAAGAGGCCATAGATGACTTCTCCTTCCTCCTTAGAGTCGCTTTGACGAAAGAGGGACTTCCATCTACTGGTGAAAGACGACATCTTTCCAGACAACCCTGGGAGCGGTGAGAGGCCTCTGGGGCCAAACTGACCATGTACTGTTACACATCTGCTACACAGTATGGGCCCCAACGTTGGCTAGCCTAGGACATTACTACTGACCAGTAGTCTAGAGGGGGTGTGATACTTCCAAGGGGAGATATTATTGTCTGATTCCTCGATTCCTAGCTTTACTACTGAGACAGTCTGACATCACAGGTCTCCGTATAGGTGATAGATAGCCGCGGTCACTGGGTATCAGAGTGCATTGGTTTACCATTTATTGTATTGTGTGTGATTGATAATTTACCAAGAGACTTATTTTGTGTTAGTTAGCAATTAAATCCTGTACAACACTCTACAAAGGTGTGTTGGTGTGCTGTGGATCCACCATTGGGTGGTACATTGGTGCAGAGGGGAGCCGTTACACCAGCGGCTCCTACGGGGGTAGCGCTACATATATATAACGCTTTAATGTCTTCTATTTTAGGGAATAGTGATTTACCCTAGTTTGTACAGAACCTTCAGGAAACATCATTTTGGAGACCAAACAGTGTCGAGACTTGATCTTTGCTCAATGGATAAGGAAAGACAGCCTGATGGATACTACCACACTGAGGCTACTGTATTCATTGGTATGTTCTGCTAATATAATATATCTTGTACTGTACTGCTAAGTATCTTTAAAGGGGAGAACAGTGAGTTGCTTGCATTATAAATGTGGGGAATTAATTAAGGAAACATGCTTTAAAAATGTGCAGACTGTCATCATTGAGCCCTTTCTTTCTGAAAATACTAGTTGCATAGTTTTTGAGATCAGCTGTTTACTTGTTGTATGTGTATTCCAGATTAGTGATTCAGAAATCATTGAGTTCAGAAACAGACAAGGAAGTTAGTATTGGTAATCCCCATATATTATTCTTGGTGCAGGTTTCCCTTTAAAGTTAAAGTCTAGTAAGATATAAAAGACACAGGTGAATGCAGCTCTAAATTCATTGATACATAATGCATAATTAAATTTATTTTGTAGATGCAAACACATTGGTTTGTGGTGCCAGTCATTTATTTAGCAGCAGAGCTCAGACTGGGGGTGGAAGAAGTAGCACAAAGAGCCAGTTAACTGTGCTGCATTTGAAGATTTGCCATGTAAAAATGGCATTGACCCTAAAGTTCTTCCTCCTTTTAGATAGGGATATTCAGGGCCGAATTTCCCACAAGGCCAACCAAGGCCTAGCCTCAGGGCAGCAGGGAGTAGAGGGGCAGCAGGGGTGTGGAATTCCTATCTCCTGACGCCCAGTTCTGGTTGCCGGGTGGGTAGTTGTTTTCTACATTTAGCCCTGCTTTGGGCAAGCAGGGATTAAATGTACAGCGGGGAAGCTGCCGCTTGTTTTGTACAAGTAATCTTGGCGATGCAGCCTGCATACAGGGGGGTGCATTGAGGTACCTGGTCTTGGGCAGCAGAGAGAGTAAATCTGGACCTGGGGATATTCGTATATATAGTACATTTACCATGGAGTATCGCTAAAGCCTCCTTTGTTTTATTTTGTATACTACAGTAAAGTAAAATTATCCATTAGTGCCCCAGTAAGTACTCATTTGCCTGCAGTACTGCTACTGCTCTCACCATTCTCTGGCCTGTTGCCTTCATAGGTATCCCCCACAGAAATTCAGGCAGCCATACATTGGCATCCTTGCACTCTTATATTGAATTCCTCCATGGATGATTAGGAGAAAGAGGGATAAAATACTTCTGATAAGATATATTTGGAGTGCAGTTTTGCAGCTATAGTGACAGAAAATTTCCTGATTGCTGTTTCATAATACTAAAGATAAATGGTATACATAAAACTCTGGAGCCCACCCAGAAATGTTGATAGCTCTGACTGCAATTGTAGTCATGACAATTTTGGGAGATCCACTTCTGCTGCGACATTCTTCAGAGTATAAAAAAATTAATGGCATATCCTCAGGGAAATGTGATGCCCACAAAGATGGCCAATAAATAAATGTGCAGATATTACATTTATTTGCATTAGTAAGATGATGTAACTGGCCAGATTCTAATCAATTACAAGTAAAAACAACCTGTAATTAATTGTTATTCATGTCAGATTTATTCATCTGCAAATATTTAACAATTACATTTCTATGTGTGTGAGATTATATATGCATGTGCATGTGCATATGCATCATATTCCAATATACTTGACAGAAATGTTTTTCTACAAACTTGATTTTTTTGCTCTTCTTTTCTTAGATTGATCATCTGTTACTAACAGCTGAATATTATAGCCTTATGGGTTCCTGAAAGCAGTATTAAACACAACTTGTTAAAGTTAATTCAGTCAAATTATCGTGACCAATTTCTGAATATAAGGTACCACACCCCTAGTATATCAAATCAACACAGATAGAAAAGTAAAAGTCTCCTGAGAAAGCGCTTTGAGTGTGAAACATGTTGAGAAAAATAATATTCCTGATATAAGAGGCATCTATGTGCTGTATGGGTACAAGAGCATGTTACATCAAATTTGTGTATTATGGTCATTTAGCCTCAGATTATAATTCTGGAATAGTTTAATTGGAGATCAGTTTGTTCTTTTCTTCTTTGAAATTTGTACATATCAATTATGTCTTTTTAAACATTTGTATAATAAAGAAACCTTGTTTTATCATATTGTAATTGCTTGGTTTTTGTCACTTGGTACCCTAAAAGCCCCATTCTCTTCCTTCTGTGTTGATTTGTTAAAGTTAATGTCTCATTGATGCCTGACATAGTACCTAAACTACACACATTGGTTCTGTTTTACTTAGGCTGCCTTCACACTAGACATGTGCGATTCGTTCCGAAACTAAATTCGGACGAATGTTCGGAAATTCGGATGTATCCGAATCCCGAATTACAGATATAACGAATGCAAATGAATCCGAATTTCCATTTCTGAAATTCATTAGCGGTAGTCCGTTGGAATGTTTGTTTCGTTTTCGTTTCCTATTCGTTTCATTCGTTCGTTGCAGCAAAGTGACATTAGAGAAGGAGAAAAAAAAATGTTTTCCCTGAAATGTCACTTTGCTGCACCGAACAAACGAATGAACGAAACGAATAAGAAACGAACGTTCGAACAAACTACCGCTAACAAATTTTGTTCCGAATTCCGAATCCCAATTGACTTTCACACCCGAATCCCGAAAAACGAAATAACACAAAATCCAAATCAAAACGAAACAAAACAATTTTTTTGTCAGTGCACATGTCTACTTCACACTGTTGCATTGCAGTAACGCAGGGAAAAACAAGCATTTCACAAGACTTATCACAATGCATAGAAACACACAACTCTGGTGCAAATGATGCACCTTCTCTGCAAAACACCACAATGCACATGCTGTGCATCGTGGTGTGCTGTGTTAAAAAAAAGGGTTGCATCCATTCTTCTATGTGTTAAGATATGCTACTAGAACATTTAATTTAATAGGGTGTGTTATCATGGTGCATTTTAATGCACGATAACATGTTGCTTTAATGCACATGCTTTACCACAACTCATAATGTAAATGGGGCCTTACACCTGAGAAAGAGAAAATAAAATCAAATGTGGAGTTGTTACCAATAACAACCAATCCTTTTCCCTGTGTAATTTTGTGTGTAATTTTTTGGGTGAAACAAAAATTTTGTTTGTTCACCCATGTTCAGGGTCTGACATGGAGCATGTTTGAATGTAGATGTCACCAGCACACCAGCACGACAGAAACTCATAAGTCAGTGCAAATCCATTTAATTTTAATGATAGATGTCACTTGGAGTATCTAGCCACACAGGGTCCCCTTCATCAGGCTCAGAGTAGACATGTTCCTAGCACTTGATATTCCGAGTGACATCTATCATTAAATGGATTTGCACTGACTTATGAGTTTGTCGTGCTGGTAACATCTACATTCAAAGTTGTTCTGTGTGCGGCGCCATCCGCTGTCATTCCAAGCACCCATTTACTCTCTTTGGGATTTCGGGTAAGGAGTGCTACAGGATCTATGACTTTTTAACATGGAGCATGGTGACATCAACACCTTCCCCCCATCCCACCTGTGTGTTGCTCAGCCCACACAGCCATGTCATCATTTTCTCAATCCATAGATAGGATCTATGGATTGAGAAAATACAAGTTCCTTCTGCCACTGCGGCTGAGGAACTTGTTCTCAATGGAATATAAGTAAGGTGATGTCACTGCAGTTGTAGTCCATTCATTCTTTCTCCTGTCCCTTTTGCTGAATGTTCGTACTGAGGTATGGACATGGACGAGAGAGAGAACCTGCAGGTGCTAAAGCATTGCACCCACGATCACACGGTGGACTAGAGAGTGTACAAGGTGGAGGGGGCGTCAGAGGTAACTAGAAGGGCAAGGTTCGAAGTAAGAGACCCTGGTGCTAGTGAACAAGTAAAAACAAAAAAGAAATATAACAATTTATTTCTCTTGGATTTCCTAAAAATGACAGAAATGGTGAAGGGCCTTGGCAGCATGTTATACAGCCATTGTGATTTATTTTATTTTTTTTGTGGATTTCCCTTCTCTTGAGTCTTAGGATGGTAACAACCTTCATATTTTGGTCCCTGGATTAAATAATTTAAAAACCCCTGGCCTAGAGGACCATACAACAGAACTGCACTAACCACCTTTTCATGCTTCCTGAATTAGATCTTTAAAAAGCAAACGCTGTATTTTAAAGAAATCTCTTTGGATTCCTAATAAATGAATACTCCACAAATGAGTACATGGATACAATATAGTTGTTTTTATAAAATATTTTTTTGGTAAAATCAAAATTAAACAGTTTTATAAAATCTGTATTTTTTTTATAACCCGCTTCAATCAATATAATCATAAAGACACCAACTGAAGGTAAGAATTCCCTGAACAATAATTAATTTAGAAATATATCTACCAGGCTGGGTTTTGTGTAATATTGGCAATAGCTGCAGCTTGCTAATGGTGCCTGAAACAGTCCAAAGTTTCTGACTGAATTTGGAGTAAAGTCTTTGCTACAATATGTAATGCACTTAAAGGGCAGCTTCACTTTTAGTGACGTTGTCCTCGGAGGGTGGGAATCAGGGGTATATCTACCCCAAGGCAAATTAGGCATTTTCCTAGGGCGGCACTTTCCAGGGGGGTGGCAGAAAACGCCGCCCCTAACCAATGATATTGACAGGGCCGGACTTGCCTTTGGGCATACTGGGCACATGCCCAGTGGGCCGAGGCTGGACGGCACAGAATCAGGCAGTGGTGCCTGCCTAATGAGGCAAACTAAGCGGCTGCAAAGCCCCTAAGAGTGGCTGCCTAATTAGAGAGCTGCCCAGTGGAGAGGAGGGCCCAGTGAGATGCGGTCCAGCTGGCTTTGTACAGGAGGTGGAGGAGAAGCAGCGGGTGGCTCGGGGCCGGCCATAGCATGTGATCTGATGGCGGGATGTCAGGAAGCAGTCTGGGGACTGCAATGTATTCTGTTGGTACTGATAGCACTTATTGAGCTGCAGGTAAGATGAGCAGCACATGTATGCAGGGAAAGGGACTATGCACGGTCCTCCTGAAACCCTGCACAGCCCACCATAGACCCCCCCACAGCCCACCATAAATCCTGCTCAGCTCTCCTGAGATCCCGTACAGCCCACCTGAGACCATGCACAGCTCTCCTGAGACCCCGTGTGTGTTGCATCCAGTGACTGACAGGTTGGGCAAAATTACCTAAACAGGATGGGGTGGGGCAAATTTAGGTTGAGGGGGTGTCTGAGTTTAGTCTTGCCGAGGGCAGCACAAAACCAAAATACACCACTGGTTGTCTTTTAGGCCCAATTCAGTGCATTACAATATGCTTGTTTTACCATGCATTCCTGGCACACATGGTAACACGTGGTCTGCTGTGCAGCACAGTGCAGGAGTATCTTCTCACAAGATTTTTAATCCTTGGCTTTCCCAGAATTTCACCAGAAGGTCTGTGATGTCTCCTTTGACCTAAGTGACATGGAAACCGAGGTGTAAAGTAAGTATATTTCTTACTTTTTTCCCTATTTCAGGGTTACATTCATTTCACATGTTTTCTTAGGGTAGAGTAGAGAGGATAAGGAGACATAAGTATTTAAATATAGTGCAAACACATAATATCAACAGGCTGCATGTAACATCAGGGCATGCAGGATCATGAAATGGTCTTGTAATATTTTTACAAGCATGCCTGGAAATTCTGTTGCTCTAACTTTCTTTGGACTGAGAAGAAACCCATCCTAGGAAAACCGATGAGGAAACCTGTAGTAAGAGAAATATGAAAGCTTCTATTGCTGATGTTCTTCTAAAAATGCTGGTTTCCTAGCTGCCTCTGGCTGCAATGCTTTCAGTCACTGATCTTGAACAGGTATGAAGATTAGAAAGTCTGAATGCAATCAGAACGTGTGAACTACATCTAAGCTATTGGATCAGCATAACAGCCAAGAAACTAGCATTTTGAAAGAAGAGCATAGCAAGGGCAGCCATCACATTCTCTCAGTAAATGTTTTATTTAATTTAAAGGTCAGGGACAGGCTAGTTTGATGCCAAACATTTAGCCAAAACTGAATTGAAAATGATGATGTTCTTAAACGTGTATGTTAGTTCATGATGACAGAAGATGTTAAGTATCAATGATGAGGCATGACAACAGGAATATAATGTAATAAAACCATTACTTATGCAAATGTATGGCTACATTCTGATTCAGGAACTTATATACATTTTCCTTTGTCTTTGTTAACTTACTGTTCTAATTGCTAACTTGTCTATGCTGTCATGAAAGAATTAAGCATGCCCTCTGTATCATGTTCAAAACGATCAACAATACAATGAAAATAAGAGCTTGAATCAACATGCATTATTGCACATAACTGCCTCCGTTTGCATGCTTCATCACAACCCTCAGGTGCATCAAAGTTTACTAGGTAATTCCTGTAGTAGTTTTGGAATTCGATACTGTTTGGCTTTTGAAATTGTTTGGCAAGTTCATACAAGCTTTCAGGCTTGAGATCCTTTATACTGTACTGTTTGGTCATAATATATTCCAGCTTCCAGGTAGCTTCTTGTTTTAAGTTTGCATCAGTGAGATTTAAATAGTAATGCCATAAATCCTTAAAAGAAAAGAAAAATTATTATTGTATTTTTTTCACAAATCTGTAATTAAACAAAAGAAATTTCGCTTTTGAAGATTTTCCACCACTGCCCAGCTTCCACACATTCCTCTTGGTCAGTGAGGGAGGCCACAGAGAGAGAAAGCTTCCATGGTTGTTCCTGATATTCGGGTGTACCAGTAGAGCTTCATGTATGCAGCTATTGTTGCCTGGCCACATATTTTCCCTAAAGATAGATTGCTTTCAATATTTGAACTTAACTATCCCTATGATTAACATACAAATATGAAATGAAAACATAAATATGGCTTAGGGTTCATTAACAAAGTTATAGATTTTCTCAGAATGAAATTATTTCTTCAAACAAATATTCCTATAGATCAGTTGACAGAACATACTGAATTTGTTCTTTTACAGCTGTCTTTCTCATCTAACGGGTAGCAAACAGATAAGACAGGCAGATGGTGTAGCCCAATAGTAAAGCTCCATCTAGGCTTTATTTGACAAATTGGCCAACCTGAGGTGTTTGGTGTAGTGCTAGTTAAGGAAATAACAGAAGTGGTCATACTACCACATATTGTAAATGTGTGGATGTGGTCTTCATAAACCATATCCTTAACTCCTGATGTTCAACATCAATTAAAATAACTATTGGCTTTGGCTGCGGCCTGGGACTCCCTGCTGTACAGTAATAGCCTCCGTTTGTAAGTAGGAGTCGTATGTACAGTAATAGCCTCCGTTTGTAAGTAGGAGTCGTATGTAAGTCGTATGTTTGTAACTTGGTCACCGTCTGTATTACCAGACACAGCAGAATACATATAGAAACATAATCCTGGAAATCTGCTGCATTTGCTGGGTTTCCTTTCTTATTATTACATCAGCAGAAAAGGTAAAAAACTATTTGCCCATTTCTACCCATGTATGAGCACCTTAATAGAAACTGACAGCCAGTTACTGAACAATAGAAGAGGAGTTCTGTCTGCATCATGGAAACAGACATAATAAGAGATGGCGTGCTACTGTTCCAACACAATCGCCCCGGTTTTTAAAAGCTACGCATGTAGTATTTTTGTTATGACAAAAGGTTTTATTGCAAGGATCTCCTGAAAGTGTTGCATATTACTCTATTAAAGTATCTATCTTCAGTATTTTGGATGTAATACTCAATTCATGTCAATGATTACACTGGTGTTTGCTCCTGTATTGCTAATTTGTAGCTCACTGATGTTTAACATTGAGGTTCTTTGAAGTGTCTAAAGAGGAAAACAGGAAAAGGAACCATTTGAAGGGGGGTTATAAAATGTCAACCTAAGAGCTAAAATGCCAATTTTTCAAAGACTTTCAATAGTTACCTTTCATGCAGAAAACATTATAATTACACCCAAAATAATAGGTATTATTGGGAACGAAACATAATAGTGCGATAACTATCATGAGATGAACAATAGTGGGCAGCACTGGGATCCTCGGTTTGAATCCCAACCTGGACACTACCTCCATTGAGTTTGCTCTCCCTGTGCTTGTGTGGGCTTCCCCTGGGTACTAATATGAATATACAATGAGTAAAGTGTTGTGTACATTTTTGCTCTATATAAAGAATGTAATTGTAAAACATTGTGAATTGACACTGATACAGAGAGGGGCATTTATCAGTTCTATGGCACAATGCTAAACAGGAGCAGTGAGATTGATTGTGCTACAGATTTACTACTAGGTAACATGAGTCATACATTCCTCCCTCAACTGTACTTAAGTAGCACTTGTGAAAAAATAAGACCTAACCCTGGCCATTTCTTAAATATGTGTCTGTTTAGAGTGAAAATCTGTCTGATATACAGTAATACATTTGTTGCAGACCTGTTCAAATCTGTTGCAGTTGACTCCCCAGGATCACAGTGTAGGGGGTCATAAATAAACTGTAAATCTATTGCTGAATGAGAAGCAGCCTAATTTCCATCCAGCTGTGTTGCTAATTTTCTTAATAAATGCCCCCCAAACTGTCTCTAACACAAAGTGACCCTACACTTTGCCCATGCAGAACAAAGTTTTCTTAAAGAGAACTTCACAACCCCTGATGACCCACCCAGGGCCACCCTCCAGCCACTATATGTCCCTACTTCTGTAGCCTCCTGGGGTACATGACTGGGATATCCCAGGAGCCTGTGATGTGTCAATCATGCCAAGCAAGAATGGAGGCAGGGGTGGACTGGAGTAAAAAAAAAAATGTGAACAAAAAAATAGCACTTTTAAATAGGGCTCCCCCTATTTAAAAATATCCCCCCCCCCTATTTAAAAAAGCAATTTTTTGTTTACATTTTTTCTGCAGCGTGGAAAAGTCTGTTTTTGGAGTGAAGGTGCGCTTTAACTGCCACCCTTTCCAGCCACACCTATTTACCTTCCTTTTACACCTCTGCTGCTCTGGCTGCAAAGAAGGAACACAAATACCCAGTACTTCCATGTAAAAGGAGTAGGTAACTTACTTTGCTTTCTCCCACATTACAGTGCTAGTGCTTGATGATTGGTTGACCGTAAACACAGTTCAGTCACATAGTGATGGGAACAAAGTACTCAGCCCTGTGTAAGCTCACAGTGGGCTTCCTCTCTTCACTTCCAGAAGGGAAATAAAAAGAAGGTGATCATGTGTAGATGCGTGGGAAGGGTGGTGTTACGTGAAAGTATCGGATTTCCTTAAGCTGATAAAATAGACTGTTTTCATACTATATAAAACTGCTCCAAGTGAAGCGGGAGCTAAACAATGAAAATTGTTGAAAAAAAGTATTGTCCACAGCAGCCAATCAAGTAATAACTAATAACTTTGTATTAAGAAAAATAATAAAGTTTCTTCATGGTCAGTTGTTTGTTTATATTTATGATTCACTTGAGTGAGGTATGTGATGCATTCATTTGGACTCACCTGTAAAGTGTAGGAGCTGGTATCATACTTGAATAGACGGAATCCTGGGTTATTGGACTCCTTCTCTGATGCAGACTTAATGGGTGTAACAGCTGGTGTAACAAAGACTGATCCAACTGGATTCTCTGAAATAGTGTGCAATATTTAATTTGAAATTATTCATTATAAAATATTTGCTACAGATGAATTTAAAGGCTAGATGCACCAAAATGTATATTTTAGTTTTGTTTTCATGTTAGTAAGCTGAATTAGGTGCTGACTTATTTACATCACTCAAGCACTGGTGATGAGGTCTATCATAGGAGTTCCTAGATTAACCAACAGTAACTGCCACAACAACTACTTAGCCCTATGTTATGGCATGCTTCTCCAGTAGATTCTCTTAACGTCTTGCTATCTGCCCATCGTAAAAATACGGGCGGACGCTTTCCGGCGGGTGGACGTACATGTACGTGATTTTTTTCCTGATAGCGCGCGCCCCCAAATGTTACCAGAAAGGTAAACGGCCATTACTGGCTGTTACATACAAGCATTCGGCCGGCTATATAGCCGGCCAATCGCTTGTATGACCCTGCAGTGTGCGGGACCCCCCCCACTGCTGCCGCCCCCCCCTGTTGCCGCTGCCGGTTATCTCGGTCACCGCTGTCCCCCCTGCGGTGCCCGGGCCTGAGAACACCGACACAGCGGCTACTAGTAGAGAGGAGGAGAGATCAGCATTTCCCTACCGTTGAACTCTCCTCCTTCTCTCTCTAAAGGCTGGAAGCGATGTCTATTACATCACTTCTGCCTTTAGCTGTCATTTCTCTAGCTGCTAGCAAAAAAAAGAAGCTGGTGAAGCAGCTCTCTGCTTCCTCGGCTTCTTTGGGGGTCCCCAGGTGACATCAGGGGTCCTAGCGACGCCTAATGTTGCCATAAAGAGGACCTGTCATTTTTTTTTGGCTATCACATAGGGGAAATTTTATTCCCCTATGTGACAGCAATCAAGTTAAGTGTAAAAAAAAGTTTAGAAAAAAAAAGTAAAAAAAACAAATTCAAGTCTCATATTTAAAAAAATAAAACACCCACAAACTTTTTTAAGTCCCCCGCACCTGCGTGCACGAACTTATAAACGTAAATATGCGTTGAATGCGCCTGCGTGCAAAATCAACAATTACTCCACGCATGTTACATATTGCCACGAACGTCAGAGTATGAGCAATATTTTTAGGGACCTTAATCACTGATAACACGAAATTGATGAGCGGCAAAAGATTTTAACGCATCGCCTATGGACAATTTTAGGCATGGTAGTATTTTGCGATTTCGCAGGCGCACACAATTTAAAAGCTTGACATGTTTGGTGTCTATTTACCCGACTTGTCCCCATCTTTTATATATTACAAAAAAATTGGGTAATAATACATGTTTGATAACATAACCTAGAAAAAAACGTTTTATTTTTTAAAAATGTTCGGTCCTTGTTTCATTATATAGCGTTGTACGACTGAATAAATATCAGTCAAAGTACCACAGTGCTGAATACTGAAAAATGGCCTGGACAGGAAGGGGGTTTAACAGCCAGGTCAGCAACTGGTTAATGTAGCACAAATGGCTGTGAGAGTCCATGTGAAAGGCCATGTTATATGAAAGGGAAAGATCAACTATTGAAGAGAAATCTATTCTTTGAGAAAAGCTGGCAAGCAATTCAATTAACTGATTCCCATGTAAATGTGTGTGATATTGTTCTGTAAATGGAAATTCTGTACCCCCTAAACATTAGCAGGGTTATTCACAAAAGGATGAAGAGTCTGGAGATGGCAGGAGAAGTGAACAATCTAGGACAACATAGCTGAACTGGAAAGTGAGCTGAATTGGAAATTTTTTCCAAATCAGCTATGTTGTCCTAGATTGTTCACTTCTCCTGCCATCTCCCTCCTCTTCATCCTTTTGTGAATAACCCTGTAAATTGTATCTCAACACAAAAGAAAAAAAAATGTAATATATATCGCAGCTTTCCAATTGTTAGATGTGGTAGCTGCATTAGTTTGCTTTTTATATACCCTTTTCCTTTAGTTTCACCTGATCTGGCCAGTAAGTCTGCTATTTTTCAACTTCCTTTAACATACCAAGCTGTCCATCAAAAGTGGCAGATAGAGGGTTGAGAACCATTTAACACTGACAGGGCTGCTTACAATGGTCAGCTTTTATTCATTTACGGAAAACTTTTATCCTAAAATGAAAAAAACCTGTTGCTGTAACTACTTAACTGCTTCAGGACCGCCTAACGTAGATAAACGGTGGCATCCTGAAGCAGTTTTACCAAGATCACAGCTGCCGCAGCTATCTATTAACCCAATGTGACCCCATCTTTTATATCTTAGCCAAAAATTGGGTATTACATTTATGCATTTCTTTTGTATATTTTATCCTTAAAATTTGATAAACATTTGCGCAAATACCATACAACATAACAAATTGCAACCAGCATTTTTTTTATTCTATAGGGCCTCTGCGTTCAGAAAGTATAGAGTTGTTTGGGAGTTTGAAGCTGTTTTCTAGCCAAAAATTCAGACTTTATCATATGCATGCAAAATACATTTCTCCGGACAGCAAGAAGTAAAAAGTGTTAGTTCAGATTTAAGTTTTTAGTCTGGTCCATCTAAAGCTGCTAGAGCATCTAACACTACTCTCTTCACAGGCTGGCAATGCTGCTGTTTAAAGGTGGCTCCTCTGATCCTCTATAGTGAGGAGGAACCCTAGGTCAGAAAGTGCAGAGATCAGCTGTGCTGGGAGGACAATGGAGCCCGGAATAGCCGGCAGTGGCAGCAGAATGGGGGACCGCACACTTCCTGCACCATATAAGAGTTCGGGCGGCTCTATAGCCACCTGAACACTTGTATGTAACAGCCATCATGTTTCCCGGCCCCGCTTGCATGTGGGGGGGAGGTGTACGGGAGCAGGAGTGGAAAAAGATATCAAAAATGGCCACCCGCCGTTAAGAGTCTGCTGTCCGGCCATTTAAATTACAACGACTGGGCAGTATGAAGTTAAACACATAAGCACTCTCTTAACACCCTTAATTAATTAGAGTCAGTGTTGGACACTGCAGCTGTCAAATGCCAGCTCTATAGAGAGCCGACTGTTCACCCTTAATCAGTCAAGCTCTCTTTCTCTGCTCCCTTATGAGGGCACTGACTGTCAGTCACTACACCCTGTAGAGATTCCCTTATCTTCCTCCGTTCATCACTGGCTGGAGCTGCAGGCCAGAGAGAAGGCAGGCATGGCTGGCTCTGACTCTCAGCTGCACGCAGAGAGGAATCAATTAGGCAGCTGTGTTTGATCCCAACAATATTGTTAGGATCCATCTCAAATGCGGCACGGCTCTGTGTTGTCAGCTGACTTTGGTTTACAGGAATACATTAGTAAATGCTCTACTTTGGATCAAATGAGTTTATTAGTAAATGTACACCTGTGACCCAAAAGAGAAGTAAAGCCAAAAAAAAAAGGTTTTGCTTTACCTCTCTTTTTAACTCCCCCCAACATTACACAACATTATTACTTACCAAGGTCCCACTATGAAAAATTGCAAGGGAATAGAGTTTTTTTTGTAAAAGGGACATGCATAGTCATGCCAAAAAACATTTCCCCTTAATCCTTGCAGTTTTTCTTTTACTATGCACACAGCATATCAGGTGCACTGTGTAGAGAACATCACAGTTCATTGTTGACATTCAGGGCATAGAGCTAGATGCCATGGACAAGGAAATACACATTCACAGGTGTAACATCACCACTGGATATCCAATGGCCAAAGAGATACATTAAGGGACCCAGAATAATCAGCAGGGAAGATGGTGGCAACGTTGGGGTGGTAACTAGAGCCTGGACCTGTCACCACTGCAGGGGGAACACCAAGTGGGCCATTATGTGCAATGGTGAGAGCCCAACTACCCAATACAGAAATTAGCTTTAAAGAAGAACTCCGGGCATATGAAAAAGTAACCCTTGCAGCAGGGCTACCCCCACAGTGCCAGGGTTAAGTGCTCATTTTGGTCTAGGGTCTAAAATAAAATAGAAATGCTCACCCAAATTTCAGTCCAGTCTGGCTTCTAGATCGGTCCCCTGGGCTCTGGTGGTCCAAGGATCTGTGAGTCATCATGCCTAATACAGTATATTAGATGCGAGGACACCAAGGGACATACCCCGCTGAAGTGGAGGCGGAGAAGGGTGAGTGGTCACCAACGTGGGGCGAAGGATTAATGGAGTGTATCTTCTTTATTTTAGTACTTAAAGGAGAACTATGGGGTAAGTGTTTTTCCCCATAGTTCTCCTCAGGGTCGCGGGAGGACATAAACTAACATCCTCCCACAACCCAAAGCTCAGTATACCGCGAGCTACAGCTCGCGGTATTCTGAGACAGCCGCAGCTGGGACGGATCCCGACATTACTGTCGAGATCCACCCAGCTGTGTGATTGACAGCTGGCTCTGCCTATCTAGAGGCTGAGCCAGCTGTACCCACCCCCTCCCCCGTTCGTTCCTCCACCCAGCGCGGGAGGATCGGAGCGGCGCGGGGGGAATCCCTGCGGGGAGCCGTGAATGACAGTCACGGCTCTCTGCAGGGACATGATCGAGGAGTGAGCGAGCGACGGTATGTGTTCGCTCACTTCCCGATCTATTGAGCCGACGTGTGACAGTATCATTGTCAAACGTCTGTTCGAACTATGAGGTGAGTGAAAATCACTCACCTCATAGTTCTTCTTTAACTCTTACAGTGGGGCAACCCCCTACTGCAAGGGTTAAGCTTTCATATGTCTAGCGTTCTTCCTTAAGTCTAAATTCACAAAGCCATTACACCAGATAAGAATACTTGTTTTAAAAAAAAGTTATTTTCAGCAGTGATAACCGATTTTAATTAATTTCATTATCACTCATGTAGTGATAACTAAAGAGCACATTAACTCAAAACAATCTGTCCAATCTTGGAATACTAATGTTAATTCACAACCTACAGCAACAAAAAAATAGTTTTCTCTTTCTATAGATAATAGCTCATGGAATGTGGTTCTAGTGAAAGGTACAGTCATACAACAAATCACAAAATGCAATAAAATATTATTAAAGGTATTTTTCTATGTTAAGTCACCTTTTTTATCCAGAACAACCATAATGCTGTCCCGGTGAGTATGTCCGTAAAACTGTCCATCAATAATGTCATTATAGTCGCAAAAGATTTCCACCAGCCTCTCGTTGAAATGGGTTCTCATTGCAGGTATCATTTCTGTAAATGGTAGGTAGCCAATAGGAACATGTGCAATGACATACACCTAAATAACAATATTGTATGTAGAAAAAAAAACGGATAAGCAAGCAATAATATGAGTAGTAACTAAATGGAACATGCATTGATAGCTAAAACAATTAGTGGATCCAGAGATATAGGCAGCTTAAGATACATGCAAATCTTAACTGTAAAAGTCAAGCTTGGCCTCACCTCTCCTAGCTAACAAGCCTAAGATCTACTGGCTTGATAAGCAGTTTTCAGTAAAGTTAACCTCTGCATGTGCATCAAGCTATATTGATGAAATGCACTGTACCCTTCATGACATCACCATGCTGGTTGGGAGGGGTGTCTTGAGCAGTCAAGGTGCCATGGTACCCTGGGGAGCCTTCTGCCTTCCTCAGGAGTTCCTCAGAATTTTTGCACAGCATCATGCCTTTCCATAATGCTGGCAGGACCCTGATGAAAAGAGGGATCCTGATATGAAAGGGGGACTCTGATGTGAAAGGAGGGCTTCTGATGTGAAGAGGACCCTTGATGTGAAGGGCGCTTTTGATGTGAAGAGGGCTTCTGATGTGAAAGGGAACAAGGGGGGGGGGGGGGGGTTGGGTGTTG